>NW_028301602.1:29090909-29393939 GCF_987345545.1 Pholcus phalangioides
TATCGGTGATTCCATAACGGAGGGGAGATATCGGTGATTCTATTATGATGAGGAGATAACGGTGATTTCATGATAGAGGAGAAATGACGGTGATTCCATAATGGAGGACAAATAATGGTGATTCCATATTGGAGAGGAGATATCGGTGATTCCATAACGGAGGGGAGTTATCGGTGATTCCATAATGGAGGAGAAATATTGATGATTCCATAATGCCGGGGAGATATCGGTGATTCCATAACGGAGGAGAGATATCGATGATTCCATAATGGAGGGGAGATATCGGTGATTCCAAATCGCAGGAGAGATATCGGTGATTCCATAATCGAGGAGAAATATTGGTGATTCCATAAAGGAAGAGGAAAAATGGTGATTCCATAACGGAGGGGAGATATCGGTGATTCCATAATGGAGGGGAGATATCGGTGATTCCATAATGGAGGAGAAATATTGGTGATTCTATAATGGAGGGGAGATATCGGTGATTCCATAATGGAGGAGAAATATTGGTGATTCTATAATGCAGGGGAGATATCAGTGATTCCATAATGGAGGAGAAATAATGGTGATTCCAACATGGAGCTGAGGTATCAGTGATTCCATAATGAAGGGGAGATATCGATGAATCCATAATGGAGGAGAAATATTGGTGATTCCATAATGGAGGGGAGATATCGGTGATTCCACAATGGAGGAGAAATATTGGTAATTCCATAATGGATGGGAGATATCGGTGATTCCTTAATGGAGGAGAGATGTCGGTGAT
This sequence comes from Pholcus phalangioides, assembly GCF_987345545.1. Taxonomy (NCBI): domain Eukaryota; kingdom Metazoa; phylum Arthropoda; class Arachnida; order Araneae; family Pholcidae; genus Pholcus; species Pholcus phalangioides. Next base: position 29,091,676 of record NW_028301602.1, read on the forward strand.
TCCATAATGGAGGAGAAATAATGGTGATTCCATATTGGAGAGGAGATATCGGTGATTCCATAACGGAGGGGAGATATCGGTGCTTCCATAATGGAGGAGAAATATTGGTGATTCCATAATGGAGCTGAGGTATCGGTGATTCCATACTGCCGGGGAGATACCGGTGATTCCATAACGGAGGGAAGATATCGGTGATTCCAAATCGCAGGAGAGATATCGGTGATTCCATAATGGAGGAGAAATAATGGTGATTCCATCATGGAGCTGAGGTATCAGTGATTCCATAATGGAGGGGAGATATCGGTGATTCCATAATAGAGGAGAAATAATGGTGATTCCATAATGGAGGAGAAATATTGGTGATTCCATAATGGAGGGGAGATATCGGTGATTCCATAATGAAGGAGAAATATTGGTGATTCCATAATGGAGCTGAGGTATCGGTGATTCCATACTGCCGGGGAGATATCGGTGATTCCATAACGGAGGGAAGATATCGGTGATTCCATAACGGAGGGCAGATATCGGTGATTCCATAATGGAGGAGAAATATTGGTGATTCCATAAGGCCGGGGAGATATCGGTGATTCCAAATCGCAGGAGAGATATCGGTGATTCCAAATCGCAGGAGAGATATCGGTGATTCCACAATGGAGCTGAGGTATCAGTGATTACATAATGGAGGAGAAATATCGGTGATTCCATAATGGAGGACAAATAATTGTGATTCCATATTGGAGAGGAGATATCGGTGATTCCATAACGGAGGGGTGATATCGGTGATTCCATAATGGAGGAGAAATATTGGTGATTCCATAATGGAGGAGAAATATTGGTGATTCCATAATGGAGGAGAAATATTGGTGATTCCATAATGGAGGAGAAATATTGGTGATTCCATAATGGAGCTGAGGTATCAGTGATTCCATAATGGTGGGGAGATATCTGTGATTCCATAATGGAGGAATAATATTGGTGATTCCATAATGGAGGGGAGATATCGGTGATTCCATAAGGGAGGAGAAATATTGGCAATTCCATAATGGAGGGGAGATATCGGTGATTCCATAATGGAGGAGAGATATTGGTGATTCCATAATGGAGGAGAGATATTGGTGATTCCATAATGGAGGAGAAATAATGGTGAGTCCATCATGGAGCTGAGGTATCAAAGATTCCATAATGGAGGGGAGATATCGGTGATTCCATAATGGAAGTGAGATATCGGTGATTTCATAATGGAGGAGAAATATTGGTGATTCCATAATGGAGGAGAGATATCGGTGATTCCATAATGGAGGAGAGATGTCGGTGATTCCATAATGGAGGAGAAATAATGGTGATTGCATATTGGAGAGGAGATATCGGTGATTCCATAATGGAGGAGAAATATTGTTGATTCCATAATGGAGCTGAGGTATCGGTGACTCCATACTGACGGGGAGATATCGGTGATTCCATAACGGAGGGAAGGTATCGGTGATTCCGTAATGGAGGGGAGATATCGGTGATTCCATTATGATGAGGAGATAACGGTGATTTCATGATAGAGGAGAAATGACGGTGATTCCATAATGGAGGACAAATAATGGTGATTCCATATTGGAGAGGAGATATCGGTGATTCCATAACGGAGAGGGGATATAGGTGATTCCATAATGGATGAGAAATATTAGTGATTCCATAATGGAACCGAGGTATCGGTGATTCTATAATGCCGGGGAGATATCGATGATTCCATAATGGAGGGGAGATATCGGTGATTCCATAATGGAGGGGAGATATCGGTGATTCCAAATCGCAGGAGAGATATCGGTGATTCCATAATCGAGGAGAAATATTGGTGATTCCATAATGGAAGAGGAAAAATGGTGATTCCATGATGAATGAGAAATAATGGTGATTCCATAACGGAGGGGAGATATCGGTGATTCCATAATGGAGGAGAAATATTGGTGATTCCATAATGGAGGGGAGATATCGGTGATTCCATAATATAGGAGAAATATTGGTGATTCTATAATGGAGGGGAGATATCAGTGATTCCATAATGGAGGAGAAATAATGGTGATTCCAACATGGAGCTGAGGTATCAGTGATTCCATAATGAAGGGGAGATATCGGTGAATCCATAATGGAGGAGAAATATTGGTGATTCCATAATGGAGGGGAGATATCGGTGATTCCATAATGGAGGAGAAATATTGGTAATTCCATAATGGATGGGAGATATTGGTGATTCCTTAATGGAGGAGAGATGTCGGTGATTCCATAATGGAGGAGAAATAATGGTGATTCCATATTGGAGAGGAGATATCGGTGATTCCATAACGGAGGGGAGATATCGGTGATTCCATAATGGAGGAGAAATATTGGTGATTCCATAATGGAGCTGAGGTATCGGTGATTCCATACTGCCGGGAAGATACTGGTGATTCCATAACGGAGGGAAGATATCGGTGATTCCAAATCGCAGGAGAGATATCGGTGATTCCATAATGGAGGATAAATAATGGTGATTCCATCATGGAGCTGAGGTATCAGTGATTCCATAATAGAGGGGAGATATCGGTGATTCCATAATATAGGAGAAATATTGGTGATTCTATAATGGAGGGGAGATATCAGTGATTCCATAATGGAGGAGAAATAATGGTGATTCCAACATGGAGCTGAGGTATCAGTGATTCCATAATGAAGGGGAGATATCGGTGAATCCATAATGGAGGAGAAATATTGGTGATTCCATAATGGAGGGGAGATATCGGTGATTCCATAATGGAGGAGAAATATTGGTAATTCCATAATGGATGGGAGATATTGGTGATTCCTTAATGGAGGAGAGATGTCGGTGATTCCATAATGGAGGAGAAATAATGGTGATTCCATATTGGAGAGGAGATATCGGTGATTCCATAACGGAGGGGAGATATCGGTGATTCCATAATGGAGGAGAAATATTGGTGATTCCATAATGGAGCTGAGGTATCGGTGATTCCATACTGCCGGGAAGATACTGGTGATTCCATAACGGAGGGAAGATATCGGTGATTCCAAATCGCAGGAGAGATATCGGTGATTCCATAATGGAGGATAAATAATGGTGATTCCATCATGGAGCTGAGGTATCAGTGATTCCATAATAGAGGGGAGATATCGGTGATTCCATAATAGAGGAGAAATAATGGTGATTCCAACATGGAGCTGAGGTATCAGTGATTCCATAATGAAGGGGAGATATCGGTGATTCCATAATGGAGGAGAAATATTGGTGATTCCATAATGGAGGGGAGATATCGGTGATTCCATAATGGAGGAGAAATATTGGTGATTCCATAATGGAGCTGAGGTATCGGTGATTCCATACTGCCGTGGAGATATCGGTGATTCCTTAACGGAGGGGAGATATCGGTGATTCCATAATGGAGGAGAAATATTGGTGATTCCATAAGGCCGGGGAGATATCGGTGATTCCATAACGGAGGGGAGATATCGGTTATTCCAAATCGCAGGAGAGATATCGGTGATTCCAAATCGCAGGAGAGATATCGGTGATTCCATAATACAGGAGAATTATCGGAGATTCCATAATGAAGGTCAAATAATTGTGATTCCATATTGGAGAGGAGATATCGGTGATTCCATAACGGAGGGGTGATATCGGTGATTCCATAATGGAGGAGAAATATTGGTGATTCCATAATGGAGGAGAAATATTGGTGATTCCATAATGGAGGAGAAATATTGGTGATTCCATAATGGAGGAGAAATATTGGTGATTCCATAATGGAGCTGAGGTATCAGTGATTCCATAATGGAGGAATAATATTGGTGATTCCATAATGGAGGGGAGATATCGGTGATTCCATAAGGGAGGAGAAATATTGGTAATTCCATAATGGAGGAGAGATATTGGTGATTCCATAATGGAGGAGAAATAATGAGGATTCCATCATGGAGCTGAGGTATCAGTGATTCCATAATGGAGGGGAGATATCGGTGATTCCATAATGGAGGAGAAATATTGGTGATTCCATAATGGAAGGGAGATATCGGTGATTTCATAATGGAGGAGAAATATTGGTGATTCCATAATGGAGGAGAGATATCGGTGATTCCATAATGGAGGAGAGATGTCGGTGATTCCATAATGGAGGAGAAATAATGGTGATTCCATAATGGAGGAGAAATAATGGTGATTGCATATTGGAGAGGAGATATCGGTGATTCCGTAATGGAGGAGAAATATTGTTGATACCATAATGGAGCTGAGGTATCAGTGACTCCATACTGACGGGGAGATATCGGTGATTCCATAATGGAGCTGAGGTGTCAGTGATTCCATAATGGAGGAGAAATATCGGTGATTCCATAATGGAGGGGAGATATCGGTGATTCCATAATAGAGGAGAAATATTGGTGATTCCATAATGGAAGAGGAAAAATGGTGATTCTACGATGAATGAGAAATAATGGTGATTCCATATTGGAGAGGAGATATCGGTGATTCCATAACGGAGGGGGGATATAGGTGATTCCATAATGGAACCGAGGTATCGGTGATTCCATAATGCCGGGGAGATATCGGTGATTCCTTAACGGAGGGGAGATATCGATGATTCCATATTGAAGAGGAGATATCGGTGATTCCATAACGGAGGGGTGATATCGGTGATTCGATAATGGAGGAGAAATAATGGTGATTCCATCATGGAGCTGAGGTATCAGTGATTCCATAATGGAGGGGAGCTATCGGTGATTCCATAATGGAGGAGAAATAACGGCGATTCCATAATGAAGGAGAAATATTGGTGATTCCATAATGGAGGGGAGATATCGGTGATTCCATAATGGAGGAGAAATATTGGTGATTCCATAATGGAGGAGAGATATGGGTGATTCCATAATGGAGGAGAGATGTCGGTGATTCCATAATGGAGGAGAAATAATGGTGATTACATATTGGAGAAGAGATATCGGTGATTCCATAACGGAGGGGAGATATCGGTGATTCCATAATGGAGGAGAAATATTGGTGATTCCATAATGGAAGAGGAAAAATGGTGATTCCATGATGAATGAGAAATAATGGTGATTCCATATTGGAGAGGAGATATCGGTGATTCCATAACGGAGGGGGGATATAGGTGATTCCATAATGGAGGAGAAATATCGGTGATTCCATAATGGAGGAGAGATATTGGTGATTCCATAATGGAGGAGAAATAATGGTGATTCCAACATGGAGCTGAGGTATCACTGATTCCATAATGAAGGGGAGATATCTGTGATTCCATAATGGAGGAGAAATAATGGTGATTCCATAATGGAAGAGGAAAAATGGTGATTCCATGATGAATGAGAAATAATGGTGATTCCATATTGGAGGGGAGATATCGGTGATTCCATAATGGAGGAGAAATATTGGTGATTCCATAATACAGGGGAGATATCGGTGATTATATATTGGAGGAGAGAGGTCGGTGATTCCATAATGGAGGAGAAATAATGGTGATTCCATAATGGAGGGGAGATATCGGTGATTCCATAATGGAGGTGAAATATTGGTGATTCCATAAGGCCGGGGAGATATCGGTGATTCCATAACGGAGGGGAGATATCGGTGATTCCATAATGGAGGAGAAATATTGGAGATTCCGTAATGGAGCTGAGGTGTCAGTGATTCCATAATGGAGGAGAAATATCGGTGATTCCATAATGGAGGGGAGATATCGGTGATTCCATAATAGAGGAGAAATATTGGTGATTCCATAATGGAAGAGGAAAAATGGTGATTCCACGATGAATGAGAAATAATTGTGATTCCATATTGGAGAGGAGATATCGGTGATTCCATAACGGGGGGGGGATATAGGTGATTCCATTATGGAACCGAGGTATCGGTAATTCCATAATGCCGGGGAGATATCGGTGATTCCATAACGGAGGGGAGATATCGATGATTCCATATTGAAGAGGAGATATCGGTGATTCCATAACCGAGGGGTGATATCGGTGATTCCATAATGGAGGAGAAATAATGGTGATTCCATCATGGAGCTGAGGTATCAGTGATTCCATAATGGAGGGGAGATATCGGTGATTCCATAATGGAGGAGAAATATTCGTGATTCCATAATGGAGGGGAGATATCGGTGATTCCATAATGGAGGAGAGATGTCGGTGATTCTATAATGGAAGAGAGATGTCGGTGATTCTATAATGGAGGAGAGATGTCGGTGATTCCATAATGGAGGAGAAATAATGGTGATTCCATAATGTTGATTCCATATTGGAGAGGAGATATCGGTGATTCCATAACGAAGGGGAGATATCGGTGATTCCATAATGGAGCTGAGGTATCGGTGATTCCGTAATGGAGGGGAGATATCGGTGATTCCATTATGATGAGGAGATAACGGTGATTCCATGATAGAGGGAAAATATCGGCGATTCCATAATGGAGGACAAATAATGGTGATTCCATATTGGAGAGGAGATATCGGTGATTCCATTACGGAGGGAAGATATCGGTGATTCCATAATGGAGGAGAAATATTGGTGATTCCATAAGGCCGGGGAGATATCGGTGATTCCAAAACGCAGGAGAGATATCGGTGATTCCATAATGGAGGAGAAATATTGGAGATTCCATAATGGAGCTGAGGTATCAGTGATTCCATAATGGAGGAGAAATATTGGTTTTTCCATAATGGAGGACAAATAATTGTGATTCCATAATGGAGCTGAGGCATCAGTGATTCCATAATGGAGGGGAGATATCGGTGATTCCATAATGGAGGAGAAATATTGGTAATTTTATAATGGAGGAGAAATAATGAAGATTCCATCATGGAGCTGAGGTATCAGTGATTCCATAATGGAGGGGAGATATCGGTGATTCCATAATGCAGGAGAGATATTGGTGATTCCATAATGGAGGAGAAATATTGGTGATTCCATAATGGAAGATGAAAAATGGTGATTCCATAATGAAGGAGAAATATTGGTGATTCCATAATGGAGGGGAGATATCGGTGATTCCATAATAGAGGAGAAATATTGCTGATTCCATAATGGAAGAGGAAAAATGGTGATTCCACGATGAATGAGAAATAATGGTGATTCCATATTGGAGAGGAGATATCGGTGATTCCATAACGGAGGGGGATATAGGTGATTCCATAATGGAACCGAGGTATCGGTGATTCCATAATGCCGGGGAGATATCGGTGATTCCATAACGGAGGGGAGATATCGATGATTCCATATTGAAGAGGAGATATCGGTGATTCCATAACGGAGGGGTGATATCGGTGATTCCATAATGGAGGAGAAATAATGGTGATTCCATCATGGAGCTGAGGTATCAGTGATTCCATAATGGAGGGGTGATATCGGTGATTCCATAATGGAGGAGAAATATTCGTGATTCCATAATGGAGGGGAGATATCGTTGATTCCATAATGGAGGAGAGATGTCGGTGATTCTATAATGGAGGAGAGATGTCGGTGATTCTATAATGGAGGAGAGATGTCGGTGATTCCATAATGGAGGAGAAATAAAGGTGATTCCATAATGTTGATTCCATATTGGAGAGGAGATATCGGTGATTCCATAACGAAGGGGAGATATCGGTGATTCCATAATGGAAGAGAAATATTGGTGATTCCATAATGGAGCTGAGGTATCGGTGATTCCATACTGCCGGGGAGATATCGGTGATTCCATAACGGAAAGGAGATATCGGTGATTCCATAACGGAAAGGAGATATCGGTGATTTTATAATAGAGGAGAAATATTGTTGATTCCATAATGGAGCTGAGGTATCGGTGATTCCATACTGCCGGGGAGATATCGGTGATTCCGTAATGGAGGGGAGATATCGGTGATTCCATTATGATGAGGAGATAACGGTGATTCCATGATAGAGGGAAAATATCGGCGATTCTATAATAGAGTACAAATAATGGTGATTCCATATTGGAGAGGAGATATCGGTGATTCCATTACGGAGGGGAGATATCGGTGATTCCATAATGGAGGAGAAATATTGGTGATTCCATAAGGCCGGGGAGATATCGGTGATTCCATAATGGAGGGGAGATATCGGTGATTCCAAAACGCAGGAGAGATATCGGTGATTCCATAATGGAGGAGAAATATTGGAGATTCCATAATGGAGCTGAGGTATCAGTGATTCCATAATGGAGGAGAAATATCGGTTTTTCCATAATGGAGGACAAATAATTGTGATTCCATATTGGAGAGGAGATATCGGTGATTCCATAACGGAGGGGTGATATCGGTGATTCCATAATGGAGGAGAAATATTGGTGATTCCATAATGGAGCTGAGGCATCAGTGATTCCATAATGGAGGGAAGATATCGGTGATTCCATAATGGAGGAGAAATATTGGTAATTTCATAATGGAGGAGAAATAATGAAGATTCCATCATGGAGCTGAGGTATCAGTGATTCCATAATGGAGGGGAGATATCGGTGATTCCATAATGCAGGAGAGATATTGGTGATTCCATAATGGAGGAGAAATAACGGTGATTCCATCATGGAGCTGAGGTATCAGTGATTCCATAATGGAGGGGAGATATCGGTGATTCCAAATCGCAGGAGAGATATCGGTGATTCCATAATGGAGCTGAGGTGTCAGTGATTCCATAATGGAGGAGAAATATCGGTGATTTCATAATGGAGGGGAGATATCGGTGATTCCATAATAGAGGAGAAATATTGGTGATTCCATAATGGAAGAGGAAAAATGGTGATTCCACGATGAATGAGAAATAATGGTGATTCCATATTGGAGAGGAGATATCGGTGATTCCATAACGGAGGGGGGATATAGGTGATTCCATAATGGAACCGAGGTATCGGTGATTCCATAATGAAGGGGAGATATCGGTGATTCCTTAACGGAGGGGAGATATCGGTGATTCCTTAACGGAGGGGAGATATCGATGATTCCATATTGAAGAGGAGATATCGGTGATTCCATAACGGAGGGGTGATATCGGTGATTCCATAATGGAGGAGGAATAATGGTGATTCCATCATGGAGCTGAGGTATCAGTGATTCCATAATGGAGGGGAGATATCGGTGATTCGATAATGGAGGAGAAATATTCGTGATTCCATAATGGAAGGGAGATATCGGTGATTCCATAATGGAGGAGAGATGTCGGTGATTCCGTAATGGAGTGGAGATATCGGTGATTCCTTAACGGAAAGGAGATATCGGTGATTTTATAATAGAGGAGAAATATTGTTGATTCCATAATGGAGCTGAGGTATCGGTGATTCCGTAATGGAGGGGAGATATCGGTGATTCCATTATGATGAGGAGATAACGGTGATTCCATGATAGAAGGAAAATATCGGCGATTCCATAATGGAGGACAAATAATGGTGATTCCATATTGGAGAGGAGATATCGGTGATTCCATTACGGAGGGGAGATATCGGTGATTCCATAATGGAGGGGAGATATCGGTGATTCCAAAACGCAGGAGAGATATCGGTGATTCCATAATGGAGGAGAAATATTGGAGATTCCATAATGGAGCTGAGGTATCAGTGATTCCATAATGGAGGACAAATAATTGTGATTCCATCATGGAGCTGAGGTATCAGTGATTCCATGATGGAAGGGAGATATCGGTGATTCCATAATGGAGGAGAAATATTCGTGATTCCATAATGTAGGGGAGATATCGGTGATTCCATAACGAAGGGGAGATATCGGTGATTCCTTAATGGAAGAGAAATATTGGTGATTCCATAATGGAGCTGAGATATCGGCGATTCCATAACGGAGGAAAGATATCGGTGATTCCGTAATGGAGGGGAGATATCGGTGATTCCATTATGATGAGCAGATAACGGTGATTCCTTGATAGAGGGAAAATATCGGTGATTCCATAACGGAGGGGAGATATCGATGATTCAATAATGGAGGGGAGATATCGGTGATTCCATAATGCAGGAGAGATATTGGTGATTCCATACTGCCGGGGAGATATCGGTGATTCCGTAATGGAGAGGAGATATCGGTGATTCCATTATGATGAGGAGATAACGGTGATTCCATGATAGAGCGAAAATATCGGCGATTCCATAATGGAGGACAAATAATGGTGATTCCATATTGGAGAGGAGATATCGGTGATTCCATTACGGAGGGGAGATATTGGTGATTCCATAATGGAGGTGAAATATTGGTGATTCCATAAGGCCGGGGAGATATCGGTGATTCCATAACGGAGGGGAGATATCGATGATTCCATAATGGAGGGGAGATATCGGTGATTCCAAAACGCAGGAGAGATATCGGTGATTCCATAATGGAGGAGAAATATTGGAGATTCCATAATGGAGCTGAGGTGTCAGTGATTCCATAATGGAGGAGAAATATTGGTGATTCCATAAGGCCGGGGAGATATCGATGATTCCATAATGGAGGGGAGATATCGGTGATTCCAAATCGCAGGAGAGATATCTGTGATTCCAAATCGCAGGAGAGATATCGGTGATTCCAAATCGCAGGAGAGATATCGGTGATTCCATAATGGAGGAGAAATATTGGAGATTCCATAATGGAGCTGAGGTATCAGTGATTCCATAATGGAGGAGAAATATCGGTGATTCCATAATGGAGGACAAATAATGGGTGATTCCATATTGGAGAGGAGATATCGGTGATTCCATAATGGAGGGGAGATATCGGTGATTCCATAATGGAGGGGAGATATCGGTGATTCCAAATCGCAGGAGAGATATCGGTGATTCCATGATGGAGGAGAAATATTGGAGATTCCATAATGGACCTGAGGTATCAGTGATTCAATAATGGAGGAGAAATATCGGTGATTCCATAATGGAGGACAAATAATTGTGATTCCATATTGGAGAGGAGATATCGGTGATTCCATAATGGAGGAGAAATATTGGTGATTCCATAATGGAAGAGGAAAAATGGTGATTCCATGATGAATGAGAAATAATGGTGATTCCATATTGGAGAGGAGATATCGGTGATTCCATAACGGAGGGGGGATATAGGTGATTCCATAATGGGGAGAAATATTGGTGATTCCATAATGGAACCGAGGTATCGGTGATTCCATACTGCTGGGGAGATATCGGTGATTCCGTAATGGAGGGGAGATATCGGTGATTCCATTATGATGAGGAGATAACGGTGATTCCATGATAGAGCGAAAATATCGGCGATTCCATAATGGAGGACAAATAATGGTGATTCCATATTGGAGAGGAGATATCGGTGATTCCATTACGGAGGGGAGATATCGGTGATTCCATAATGGAGGTGAAATATTGGTGATTCCATAAGGCCGCGGAGATATCGGTGATTCCATAACGGAGGGGAGATATCGATGATTCCGTAATGGAGGGGAGATATCGGTGATTCCATTATGATGAGGAGATAACGGTGATTCCATGATAGAGGAGAAATATTGGTGATTCCATAATGGAAGAAGAAAAATGGTGATTCCATGATGAATGAGAAATAATGGTGATTCCATATTGGAGAGGAGATATCGGTGATTCCATAACGGAGGGGAGATATCGATGATTCCATAAATGAGGGGAGATATCGGTGATTCCAAATCGCAGGAGAGATATCGGTGATTCCATAATGGAGGAGAAATATTGGAGATTCCATAATGGAGCTGAGGTATCAGTGATTCAATAATGGAGGAGAAATATCGGTGATTCCATAATGGAGGACAAATAATTGTGATTCCATATTGGAGAGGAGATATCGGTGATTCCATAATGGAGGAGAAATATTGGTGATTCCATAATGGAAGAGGAAAAATGGTGATTCCATGATGAATGAGAAATAATGGTGATTCCATATTGGAGAGGAGATATCGGTGATTCCATAACGGAGGGGGGATATAGGTGATTCCATAATGGGGAGAAATATTGGTGATTCCATAATGGAACCGAGGTATCGGTGATTCCATAATGCCGGGGAGATATCGGTGATTCCATAACGGAGGGGAGGTATCGATGATTCCATAATGGAGGGGAGATATCGGTGATTCCAAAACGCAGGAGAGATATCGGTGAGTCCATAATGGAGGAGAAATATTGGAGATTCCATAATTGAGCTGAGGTATCAGTGATTCCATAATTGTGGGGAGATATCGGTGATTCCATATTGGAGGAACAATATAAGCGATTCCATAATGGAGGGGAGATATCGGTGATTCCATAATGGAGGAGAAATATTGGTGATTCCATAATGGAGGAGAGATATCGGTGGTTCCATAATGGAGGAGAGATATTGGCTATTCCATAATGGAGGAGAAATAATGGTGATTCCATCATGGAGCTGAGGTATCAGTGATTCCATAATGGAGGGGAGATATTGGGGATTCCATAATAGAGGAGAGATATTGGTGATTCCATATTGGAGGAGAAATAATGGTGATTCCATCATGGAGCTGAGATATCAGTGATTCCATAATGGAGGGGAGATAACGGTGATTCCATAATGGAGAGGAAATATTGGTGATTCCATAATGGAGGGGAGATATCGGTGATTCCATAATGGAGGAGAGATGTCGGTGATTCCATAATGGAGGAGAAATAATGGTGATTCCATATTGGAGAGGAGAAATCGGTGAATCCATAACGGACTGGAGATATTGGTGATTCCATAATGGAGCTGAGGTATCGGTGATTCCATACTGCCGGGGAGATATCGGTGATTCCATAACGGAGGGAATATATCGGTGATTCCGTAATGGAGGGGAGATATCTGTGATTCCATTATGATGAGGAGATAACGGTGATTCCATGATAGAGGAGAAATATCGGTGATTCCATAATGGAGGACAAATAATGGGTGATTCCATATTGGAGAGGAGATATCGGTGATTCCATAATGGAGGAGTAATATTGGTGATTCCATAATGGAAGAGGAAAAATGGTGATTCCATGATGAATGAGAAATAATGGTGATTCCATATTGGAGAGGAGATATCGGTGATTCCATAATAGAGGAGAAATATTGTTGATTCCATAATGGAGCTGAGGTATCGGTGATTCCATACTGCCGGGGAGATATCGGTGATTCCGTAATGGAGGGGAGATATCGGTGATTCCATTATGATGAGGAGATATCGGTGATTCCATTACGGAGGGGAGATATCGGTGATTCCATAATGGAGGAGAAATATTGGTGATTCCATAAGGCCGGGGAGATATCGAAGATTCCATAATGGAGGGGAGATATCGGTGATTCCAAAACGCAGGAGAGATATCGGTGATTCCATAATGGAGGAGAAATATTGGAGATTCCATAATGGAGCTGAGGTATCAGTGATTCCATAATGGAGGACAAATAATTGTGATTCCATATTGGAGAGGAGATATCAGTGATTCCATAATGGAGGGGAGATATCGGTGATTCCATAATGGAGGAGAAATATTGGTAATTTCATAATGGAGGAGAAATAATGAAGATTCCATCATGGAGCTGAGGTATCAGTGATTCCATGATGGAAGGGAGATATCGGTGATTCCATATTGGAGGAGAAATATTCGTGATTCCATAATGTAGGGGAGATATCGGTGATTCCATAACGAAGGGGAGATATCGGTGATTCCTTAATGGAAGAGAAATATTGGTGATTCCATAATGGAGCTGAGATATCGGTGATTCCATAACGGAGGAAAGATATCGGTGATTCCGTAATGGAGGGGAGATATCGGTGATTCCATTATGATGAGCAGATAACGGTGATTCCATGATAGAGGGAAAATATCGGTGATTCCATAACGGAGGGGAGATATCGATGATTCAATAATGGAGGGGAGATATCGGTGATTCCATAATGCAGGAGAGATATTGGTGATTCCATAATGGAAGAGAAATAACGGTGATTCAATAATGGAGCTGAGGTATCAGTGATTCCATAATGGAGGGGAGATATCGGTGATTCTATAATAGAGGAGAAATATTGTTGATTCCATAATGGAGCTGAGGTATCGGTGATTCCATACTGCCGGGGAGATATCGGTGATTCCGTAATGGAGAGGAGATATCGGTGATTCCATTATGATGAGGAGATAACGGTGATTCCATGATAGAGCGAAAATATCGGCGATTCCATAATGGAGGACAAATAATGGTGATTCCATATTGGAGAGGAGATATCGGTGATTCCATTACGGAGGGGAGATATCGGTGATTCCATAATGGAGGTGAAATATTGGTGATTCCATAAGGCCGGGGAGATATCGGTGATTCCATAACGGAGGGGAGATATCGATGATTCCATAATGGATGGGAGATATCGGTGATTCCAAAACGCAGGAGAGATATCGGTGATTCCATAATGGAGGAGAAATATTGGAGATTCCATAATGGAGCTGAGGTGTCAGTGATTCCATAATGGAGGAGAAATATTGGTGATTCCATAAGGCCGGGGAGATATCGATGATTCCATAATGGAGGGGAGATATCGGTGATTCCAAATCGCAGGAGAGATATCGGTGATTCCATAATGGAGGAGAAATATTGGAGATTCCATAATGGAGCTGAGGTATCAGTGATTCCATAATGGAGGAGAAATATCGGTGATTCCATAATGGAGGACAAATAATGGGTGATTCCATATTGGAGAGGAGATATCGGTGATTCCATAATGGAGGGGAGATATCGGTGATTCCAAATCGCAGGAGAGATATCGGTGATTCCATAATGCAGGAGAAATATTGGAGATTCCATAATGGAGCTGAGGTATCAGTGATTCCATAATGGAGGAGAAACATCGGTGAATCCATAATGGAGGACAAATAATGGGTGATTCCATATTGGAGAGGAGATATCGGTGATTCCATAATGGAGGAGTAATATTGGTGATTCCATAATGGAAGAGGAAAAATGGTGATTCCATGATGAATGAGAAATAATGGTGATTCCATATTGGAGAGGAGATATCGGTGATTCCATAATGGAGGAGAAATATTGGTGATTCCATAATGGAAGAAGAAAAATGGTGATTCCATGATGAATGAGAAATAATGGTGATTCCATATTGGAGAGGAGATATCGGTGATTCCATAACGGAGGGGAGATATCGATGATTCCATAAATGAGGGGAGATATCGGTGATTCCAAATCGCAGGAGAGATATCGGTGATTCCATAATGGAGGAGAAATATTGGAGATTCCATAATGGACCTGAGGTATCAGTGATTCAATAATGGAAGAGAAATATCGGTGATTCCATAATGGAGGACAAATAATTGTGATTCCATATTGGAGAGGAGATATCGGTGATTCCATAATGGAGGAGAAATATTGGTGATTCCATAATGGAAGAGGAAAAATGGTGATTCCATGATGAATGAGAAATAATGGTGATTCCATATTGGAGAGGAGATATCGGTGATTCCATAACGGAGGGGGGAATATAGGTGATTCCATAATGGGGAGAAATATTGGTGATTCCATAATAGAACCGAGGTATCGGTGATTCCATAATGCCGGGGAGATATCGGTGACTCCATAACGGAGGGGAGATATCGGTGATTCCATAATGGAGGAGAAATATTGGTGATTCGATAATGGAACCGAGGTATCGGTGATTCCATAATGCCGGGGAGATATCGGTGATTCCATAACGGAGGGGAGGTATCGATGATTCCATAATGGAGGGGAGATAACGGTGATTCCAAAACGCAGGAGAGATATCGGTGAGTCCATAATGGAGGAGAAATATTGGAGATTCCATAATTGAGCTGAGGTATCAGTGATTCCATAATTGTGGGGAGATATCGGTGATTCCATATTGGAGGAACAATATAAGCGATTCCATAATGGAGGGGAGATATCGGTGATTCCATAATGGAGGAGAAATATTGGTGATTCCATAATGGAGGGGAGATATCGGTGGTTCCATAATGGAGGAGAGATATTGGCTATTCCATAATGGAGGAGAAATAATGGTGATTCCATCATGGAGCTGAGATATCAGTGATTCCATAATGGAGGGGAGATAACGGTGATTCCATAATGGAGAGGAAATATTGGTGATTCCATAATGGAGGGGAGATATCGGTGATTCCATAATGGAGGAGAGATATCGGTGAATCCATAACGGACTGGAGATATTGGTGATTCCATAATGGAGCTGAGGTATCGGTGATTCCATACTGCCGTGGAGATATCGGTGATTCCATAACGGAGGGAATATATCGGTGATTCCGTAATGGAGGGGAGATATCTGTGATTCCATTATGATGAGGAGATAACGGTGATTCCATGATAGAGGAGAAATATCGGTGATTCCATAATGGAGGACAAATAATGGTGATTCCATATTGGAGAGGAGATATCGGTGATTCCATTACGGAGGGGAGATATCGGTGATTCCATAATGGAGGAGAAATATTGGTGATTCCATAAGGCCGGGGAGATATCGATGATTCCATAATGGAGGGGAGATATCGGTGATTCCAAATCGCAGGAGAGATATGGGTGATTCCAAATCGCAGGAGAGATATTGGTGATTAAATAATGGAGGAGAAATATTGGAGATTCCATAATGGAGCTGAGGTATCAGTGATTCCATAATGGAGGAGAAATATCGGTGATTCCATAATGGAGGACAAATAATGGGTGATTCCATATTGGAGAGGAGATATCGGTGATTCCATAATGTAGGGGAGATATCGGTGATTCCAAATCGCAGGAGAGATATCGGTGATTCCATAATGGAGGAGAAATATTGGAGATTCCATAATGGAGCTGAGGTATCAGTGATTCCATAATGGAGGAGAAATATCGGTGTTTCCATAATGGAGGACAAATAATGGGTGATTCCATATTGGAGAGGAGATATCGGTGATTCCATAATGGAGGAGAAATATTGGTGATTCCATAATGGAAGAGGAAAAATGGTGATTCCACGATGAATGAGAAATAATGGTGATTCCATATTGGAGAAGAGATATCGGTGATTCCATAATGGAGGGGAGATATCGGTGATTCCAAATCGCAGGAGAGATATCGGTGATTCCATAATGGAGGAGAGATATTGGCTATTCCATAATGGAGGAGAAATAATGGTGATTCCATCATGGAGCTGAGGTATCAGTGATTCCATAATGGAGGGGAGATATTGGGGATTCCATAATAGAGGAGAGATATTGGTGATTCCATATTGGAGGAGAAATAATGGTGATTCCATCATGGAGCTGAGATATCAGTGATTCCATAATGGAGGGGAGATAACGGTGATTCCATAATGGAGAGGAAATATTGGTGATTCCATAATGGAGGGGAGATATCGGTGATTCCATAATGGAGGAGAGATATCGGTGAATCCATAACGGACTGGAGATATTGGTGATTCCATAATGGAGCTGAGGTATCGGTGATTCCATACTGCCGTGGAGATATCGGTGATTCCATAACGGAGGGAATATATCGGTGATTCCGTAATGGAGGGGAGATATCTGTGATTCCATTATGATGAGGAGATAACGGTGATTCCATGATAGAGGAGAAATATCGGTGATTCCATAATGGAGGACAAATAATGGTGATTCCATATTGGAGAGGAGATATCGGTGATTCCATTACGGAGGGGAGATATCGGTGATTCCATAATGGAGGAGAAATATTGGTGATTCCATAAGGCCGGGGAGATATCGATGATTCCATAATGGAGGGCAGATATCGGTGATTCCAAATCGCAGGAGAGATATCGGTGATTCCAAATCGCAGGAGAGATATTGGTGATTAAATAATGGAGGAGAAATATTGGAGATTCCATAATGGAGCTGAGGTATCAGTGATTCCATAATGGAGGAGAAATATCGGTGATTCCATAATGGAGGACAAATAATGGGTGATTCCATATTGGAGAGGAGATATCGGTGATTCCATAATGTAGGGGAGATATCGGTGATTCCAAATCGCAGGAGAGATATCGGTGATTCCATAATGGAGGAGAAATATTGGAGATTCCATAATGGAGCTGAGGTATCAGTGATTCCATAATGGAGGAGAAATATCGGTGTTTCCATAATGGAGGACAAATAATGGGTGATTCCATATTGGAGAGGAGATATCGGTGATTCCATAATGGAGGAGAAATATTGGTGATTCCATAATGGAAGAGGAAAAATGGTGATTCCACGATGAATGAGAAATAATGGTGATTCCATATTGGAGAGGAGATATCGGTGATTCCATAATGGAGGGGAGATATCGGTGATTCCAAATCGCAGGAGAGATATCGGTGATTCCATAATGGAGGAGAAATATTGGTGATTCCATAATGGAGGAGAGATATTGGCTATTCCATAATGGAGGAGAAATAATGGTGATTCCATCATGGAGCTGAGGTATCAGTGATTCCATAATGGAGGGGAGATATTGGGGATTCCATAATAGAGGAGAGATATTGGTGATTCCATATTGGAGGAGAAATAATGGTGATTCCATTATGGAGCTGAGATATCAGTGATTCCATAATGGAGGGAAGATAACGGTGATTCCATAATGGAGGGGAGATATCGGTGATTCCATAATGGAGGAGAGATGTCGGTGATTCCATAATGGAGGAGAAATAATGGTGATTCCATATTGGAGAGGAGATATCGGTGAATCCATAACGGACTGGAGATATTGGTGATTCCATAATGGAGCTGAGGTATCGGTGATTCCATACTGCCGGGGAGATATCGGTGATTCCATAACGGAGGGAAGATATCGGTGATTCCGTAATGGAGGGGAGATATCTGTGATTCCATTATGATGAGGAGATAACGGTGATTCCATGATAGAGGAGAAATATCTGTGATTCCATAATGGAGGACAAATAATGGTGATTCCATATTGGAGAGGAGATATCGGTGATTCCATTACGGAGGGGAGATATCGGTGATTCCATTACGGAGGGGAGATATCGGTGATTCCATAATGGAGGAGAAATATTGGTGATTCCATAAGGCCGGGGAGATATCGATGATTCCATAATGGAGGGGAGATATCGGTGATTCCAAATCGCAGGAGAGATATCGGTGATTCCAAATCGTAGGAGAGATATCGGTGATTCCAAATCGCAGGAGAGATATTGGTGATTAAATAATGGAGGAGAAATATTGGAGATTCCATAATGGAGGTGAGGTATCAGTGATTCCATAATGGAGGAGAAATATCGGTGATTCCATAATGGAGGACAAATAATGGGTGATTCCATATTGGAGAGGAGATATCGGTGATTCCATAATGTAGGGGAGATATCGGTGATTCCAAATCGCAGGAGAGATATCGGTGATTCCATAATGGAGGAGAAATATTGGAGATTCCATAATGGAGCTGAGGTATCAGTGATTCCATAATGGAGGAGAAATATCGGTGATTCCATAATGGAGGACAAATAATGGGTGATTCCATATTGGAGAGGAGATATCGGTGATTCCATAATGGAGGGGAGATATCGGTGATTCCAAATCGCAGGAGAGATATCGGTGATTCCATAATGCAGGAGAAATATTGGAGATTCCATAATGGAGCTGAGGTATCAGTGATTCCATAATGGAGGAGAAATATCGGTGAATCAAAATGGAGGACAAATAATGGGTGATTCCATATTGGAGAGGAGATATCGGTGATTCCATAATGGAGGAGTAATATTGGTGATTCCATAATGGAAGAGGAAAAATGGTGATTCCATGATGAATGAGAAATAATGGTGATTCCATATTGGAGAGGAGATATCGGTGATTCCATAATGGAGGAGAAATATTGGTGATTCCATAATGGAAGAAGAAAAATGGTGATTCCATGATGAATGAGAAATAATGGTGATTCCATATTGGAGAGGAGATATCGGTGATTCCATAACGGAGGGGAGATATCGATGATTCCATAAATGAGGGGAGATATCGGTGATTCCAAATCGCAGGAGAGATATCGGTAATTCCATAATGGAGGAGAAATATTGGAGATTCCATAATGGAGCTGAGGTATCAGTGATTCAATAATGGAGGAGAAATATCGGTGATTCCATAATGGAGGACAAATAATTGTGATTCCATATTGGAGAGGAGATATCGGTGATTCCATATTGGAGAGGAGATATCGGAGATTCCATAATGGAGGAGAAATATTGGTGATTCCATAATGGAAGAGGAAAAATGGTGATTCCATGATGAATGAGAAATAATGGTGATTCCATATTGGAGAGGAGATATCGGTGATTCCATAACGGAGGGGGGATATAGGTGATTCCATAATGGGGAGAAATATTGGTGATTCCATAATGGAACCGAGGTATCGGTGATTCCATAATGCCGGGGAGATATCGGTGACTCCATAACGGAGGGGAGATATCGGTGATTCCATAATGGAGGAGAAATATTGGTGATTCGATAATGGAACCGAGGTATCGGTGATTCCATAATGCCGGGGAGATATCGGTGATTCCATAACGGAGGGGAGGTATCGATGATTCCATAATGGAGGGGAGATATCGGTGATTCCAAAACGCAGGAGAGATATCGGTGAGTCCATAATGGAGGAGAAATATTGGAGATTCCATAATTGAGCTGAGGTATCAGTGATTCCATAATTGTGGGGAGATATCGGTGATTCCATATTGGAGGAATAATATAAGCGATTCCATAATGGAGGGGAGATATCGGTGATTCCATAATGGAGGAGAAATATTAGTGATTCCATAATGGAGGGGAGATATCGGTGGTTCCATAATGGAGGAGAGATATTGGCTATTCCATAATGGAGGAGAAATAATGGTGATTCCATCATGGAGCTGAGGTATCAGTGATTCCATAATGGAGGGGAGATATTGGGGATTCCATAATAGAGGAGAGATATTGGTGATTCCATATTGGAGGAGAAATAATGGTGATTCCATCATGGAGCTGAGATATCAGTGATTCCATAATGGAGGGGAGATAACGGTGATTCCATAATGGAGAGGAAATATTGGTGATTCCATAATGGAGGAGAGATGTCGGTGATTCCATAATGGAGGAGAAATAATGGTGATTCCATATTGGAGAGGAGATATCGGTGAATCCATAACGGACTGGAGATATTGGTGATTCCATAATGGAGCTGAGGTATCGGTGATTCCATACTGCCGGGGAGATATCGGTGATTCCATAACGGAGGGAAGATATCGGTGATTCCGTAATGGAGGGGAGATATCTGTGATTCCATTATGATGAGGAGATAACGGTGATTCCATGATAGAGGAGAAATATCGGTGATTCCATAATGGAGGACAAATAATGGTGATTCCATATTGGAGAGGAGATATCGGTGATTCCATTACGGAGGGGAGATATCGGTGATTCCATAATGGAGGAGAAATATTGGTGATTCCATAAGGCCGGGGAGATATCGATGATTCCATGATGGAGGGGAGATATCGGTGATTCCAAATCGCAGGAGAGATATCGGTGATTCCAAATCGCAAGAGAGATATTGGTGATTAAATAATGGAGGAGAAATATTGGAGATTCCATAATGGAGCTGAGGTATCAGTGATTCCATAATGGAGGAGAAATATCGGTGATTCCATAATGGAGGACAAATAATGGGTGATTCCATATTGGAGAGGAGATATCGGTGATTCCATAATGTAGGGGAGATATCGGTGATTCCAAATCGCAGGAGAGATATCGGTGATTCCATAATGGAGGAGAAATATTGGAGATTCCATAATGGAGCTGAGGTATCAGTGATTCCATAATGGAGGAGAAATATCGGTGATTCCATAATGGAGGAGAAATATCGGTGATTCCATAATGGAGGACAAATAATGGGTGATTCCATATTGGAGAGGAGATATCGGTGATTCCATAATGGAGGGGAGATACCGGTGATTCCAAATCGCAGGAGAGATATCGGTGATTCCATAATGCAGGAGAAATATTGGAGATTCCATGATGGAGCTGAGGTATCAGTGATTCCATAATGGAGGACAAATAATGGGTGATTCCATATAGGAGAGGAGATATCGGTGATTCCATAATGGAGGAGTAATATTGGTGATTCCATAATGGATGAGGAAAAATGGTGATTCCATGATGAATGAGAAATAATGGTGATTCCATATTGGAGAGGAGATATCGGTGATTCCATAATGGAGGAGAAATATTGGTGATTCCATAATGGAAGAGGAAAAATGGTGATTCCATGATGAATGAGAAATAATGGTGATTCCATATTGGAGAGGAGATATCGGTGATTCCATGATGAATGAGAAATAATGGTGATTCCATATTGGAGAGGAGATATCGGTGATTCCAAATCGCAGGAGAGATATCGGTGATTCCATAATGGAGGAGAAATATTGGAGATTCCATAATGGAGCTGAGGTATCAGTGATTCAATAATGGAGGAGAAATATCGGTGATTCCATACTGGAGGACAAATAATTGTGATTCCATATTGGAGAGGAGATATCGGTGATTCCATAATGGAGGAGAAATATTGGTGATTCCATAATGGAAGAGGAAAAATGGTGATTCCATGATGAATGAGAAATAATGGTGATTCCATATTGGAGAGGAGGTATCGGTGATTCCATAACGGAGGGGGGATATAGGTGATTCCATAATGGGGAGAAATATTGGTGATTCCATAATGGAACCGAGGTATCGGTGATTCCATAATGCCGGGGAGATATCGGTGACTCCATAACGGAGGGGAGATATCGGTGATTCCATAATGGAGGAGAAATATTGGTGATTCGTTAATGGAACCGAGGTATCGGTGATTCCATAATGCCGGGGAGATATCGGTGATTCCATAACGGAGGGGAGGTATCGATGATTCCATAATGGAGGGGAGATATCGGTGATTCCAAAACGCAGGAGAGATATCGGTGAGTCCATAATGGAGGAGAAATATTGGAGATTCCATAATTGAGCTGAGGTATCAGTGATTCCATAATTGTGGGGAGATATCGGTGATTCCATATTGGAGGAATAATATAAGCGATTCCATAATGGAGGGGAGATATCGGTGATTCCATAATGGAGGAGAAATATTGGTGATTCCATAATGGAGGGGAGATATCGGTGGTTCCATAATGGAGGAGAGATATTGGCTATTCCATAATGGAGGAGAAATAATGGTGATTCCATCATGGAGCTGAGGTATCAGTGATTCCATAATGGAGGGGAGATATTGGGGATTCCATAATAGAGGAGAGATATTGGTGATTCCATATTGGAGGAGAAATAATGGTGATTCCATTATGGAGCTGAGATATCAGTGATTCCATAATGGAGGGGAGATAACGGTGATTCCATAATGGAGGGGAGATATCGGTGATTCCATAATGGAGGAGAGATGTCGGTGATTCCATAATGGAGGAGAAATAATGGTGATTCCATATTGGAGAGGAGATATCGGTGAATCCATAACGGACTGGAGATATTGGTGATTCCATAATGGAGCTGAGGTATCGGTGATTCCATACTGCCGGGGAGATATCGGTGATTCCATAACGGAGGGAAGATATCGGTGATTCCGTAATGGAGGGGAGATATCTGTGATTCCATTATGATGAGGAGATAACGGTGATTCCATGATAGAGGAGAAATATCTGTGATTCCATTATGATGAGGAGATAACGGTGATTCCATGATAGAGGAGAAATATCTGTGATTCCATAATGGAGGACAAATAATGGTGATTCCATATTGGAGAGGAGATATCGGTGATTCCATTACGAAGGGGAGATATCGGTGATTCCATTACGGAGGGGAGGTATCGGTGATTCCATAATGGAGGAGAAATATTGGTGATTCCATAAGGCCGGGGAGATATCGATGATTCCATAATGGAGGGGAGATATCGGTGATTCCAAATCGCAGGAGAGATATCGGTGATTCCAAATCGTAGGAGAGATATCGGTGATTCCATAATGGAGGAGAAATATTGGAGATTCCATAATGGAGCTGAGGTATCAGTGATTCCATAATGGAGGAGAAATATCGGTGATTCCATAATGGAGGACAAATAATGGGCGATTCCATATTCGAGAGGAGATATCGGTGATTCCATAATGGAGGGGAGATATCGGTGATTCCAAATCG
The DNA here is from genome assembly GCF_987345545.1 of Pholcus phalangioides. Classification (NCBI taxonomy): domain Eukaryota; kingdom Metazoa; phylum Arthropoda; class Arachnida; order Araneae; family Pholcidae; genus Pholcus; species Pholcus phalangioides. Next base: position 29,115,830 of record NW_028301602.1, read on the forward strand.
CAGGAGAGATATCGGTGATTCCATAATGCAGGAGAAATATTGGAGATTCCATAATGGAGCTGAGGTATCAGTGATTCCATAATGGAGGAGAAATATCGGTGAATCCATAATGGAGGACAAATAATGGGCGATTCCATATTCGAGAGGAGATATCGGTGATTCCATAATGGAGGGGAGATATCGGTGATTCCAAATCGCAGGAGAGATATCGGTGATTCCATAATGCAGGAGAAATATTGGAGATTCCATAATGGAGCTGAGGTATCAGTGATTCCATAATGGAGGAGAAATATCGGTGAATCCATAATGGAGGACAAATAATGGGTGATTCCATATTGGAGAGGAGATATCGGTGATTCCATAATGGAGGAGTAATATTGGTGATTCCATAATGGAAGAGGAAAAATGGTGATTCCATGATGAATGAGAAATAATGGTGATTCCATATTGGAGAGGAGATATCGGTGATTCCATAATGGAGGAGAAATATTGGTGATTCCATAATGGAAGAAGAAAAATGGTGATTCCATGATGAATGAGAAATAATGGTGATTCCATATTGGAGAGGAGATATCGGTGATTCCATAATGGAGGGGAGATATCGATGATTCCATAAATGAGGGGAGATATCGGTGATTCCAAATCGCAGGAGAGATATCGGTAATTCCATAATGGAGGAGAAATATTGGAGATTCCATAATGGAGCTGAGGTATCAGTGATTCAATAATGGAGGAGAAATATCGGTGATTCCATAATGGAGGACAAATAATTGTGATTCCATATTGGAGAGGAGATATCGGTGATTCCATAATGGAAGAGAAATATTGGTGATTCCATAATGGAAGAGGAAAAATGGTGATTCCATGATGAATGAGAAATAATGGTGATTCCATATTGGAGAGGAGATATCGGTGATTCCATAACGGAGGGGGGATATAGGTGATTCCATAATGGGGAGAAATATTGGTGATTCCATAATGGAACCGAGGTATCGGTGATTCCATAATGCCGGGGAGATATCGGTGACTCCATAACGGAGGGGAGATATCGGTGATTCCATAATGGAGGAGAAATATTGGTGATTCGATAATGGAACCGAGGTATCGGTGATTCCATAATGCCGGGGAGATATCGGTGATTCCATAACGGAGGGGAGGTATCGATGATTCCATAATGGAGGGGAGATATCGGTGATTCCAAAACGCAGGAGAGATATCGGTGAGTCCATAATGGAGGAGAAATATTGGAGATTCCATAATTGAGCTGAGGTATCAGTGATTCCATAATTGTGGGGAGATATCGGTGATTCCATATTGGAGGAATAATATAAGCGATTCCATAATGGAGGGGAGATATCGGTGATTCCATAATGGAGGAGAAATATTAGTGATTCCATAATGGAGGGGAGATATCGGTGGTTCCATAATGGAGGAGAGATATTGGCTATTCCATAATGGAGGAGAAATAATGGTGATTCCATCATGGAGCTGAGGTATCAGTGATTCCATAATGGAGGGGAGATATTGGGGATTCCATAATAGAGGAGAGATATTGGTGATTCCATATTGGAGGAGAAATAATGGTGATTCCATCATGGAGCTGAGATATCAGTGATTCCATAATGGAGGGGAGATAACGGTGATTCCATAATGGAGAGGAAATATTGGTGATTCCATAATGGAGGAGAGATGTCGGTGATTCCATAATGGAGGAGAAATAATGGTGATTCCATATTGGAGAGGAGATATCGGTGAATCCATAACGGACTGGAGATATTGGTGATTCCATAATGGAGCTGAGGTATCGGTGATTCCATAACGGAGGGAAGATATCGGTGATTCCGTAATGGAGGGGAGATATCTGTGATTCCATTATGATGAGGAGATAACGGTGATTCCATGATAGAGGAGAAATATCGGTGATTCCATAATGGAGGACAAATAATGGTGATTCCATATTGGAGAGGAGATATCGGTGATTCCATTACGGAGGGGAGATATCGGTGATTCCATAATGGAGGAGAAATATTGGTGATTCCATAAGGCCGGGGAGATATCGATGATTCCATAATGGAGGGGAGATATCGGTGATTCCAAATCGCAGGAGAGATATCGGTGATTCCAAATCGCAAGAGAGATATTGGTGATTAAATAATGGAGGAGAAATATTGGAGATTCCATAATGGAGCTGAGGTATCAGTGATTCCATAATGGAGGAGAAATATCGGTGATTCCATAATGGAGGACAAATAATGGGTGATTCCATATTGGAGAGGAGATATCGGTGATTCCATAATGTAGGGGAGATATCGGTGATTCCAAATCGCAGGAGAGATATCGGTGATTCCATAATGGAGGAGAAATATTGGAGATTCCATAATGGAGCTGAGGTATCAGTGATTCCATAATGGAGGAGAAATATCGGTGATTCCATAATGGAGGACAAATAATGGGTGATTCCATATTGGAGAGGAGATATCGGTGATTCCATAATGGAGGGGAGATATCGGTGATTCCAAATCGCAGGAGAGATATCGGTGATTCCATAATGCAGGAGAAATATTGGAGATTCCATAATGGAGCTGAGGTATCAGTGATTCCATAATGGAGGAGAAATATCGGTGAATCAAAATGGAGGACAAATAATGGGTGATTCCATATTGGAGAGGAGATATCGGTGATTCCATAATGGAGGAGTAATATTGGTGATTCCATAATGGAAGAGGAAAAATGGTGATTCCATGATGAATGAGAAATAATGGTGATTCCATATTGGAGAGGAGATATCGGTGATTCCATAATGGAGGAGAAATATTGGTGATTCCATAATGGAAGAAGAAAAATGGTGATTCCATGATGAATGAGAAATAATGGTGATTCCATATTGGAGAGGAGATATCGGTGATTCCATAACGGAGGGGAGATATCGATGATTCCATAAATGAGGGGAGATATCGGTGATTCCAAATCGCAGGAGAGATATCGGTAATTCCATAATGGAGGAGAAATATTGGAGATTCCATAATGGAGCTGAGGTATCAGTGATTCAATAATGGAGGAGAAATATCGGTGATTCCATAATGGAGGACAAATAATTGTGATTCCATATTGGAGAGGAGATATCGGTGATTCCATATTGGAGAGGAGATATCGGTGATTCCATAATGGAGGAGAAATATTGGTGATTCCATAATGGAAGAGGAAAAATGGTGATTCCATGATGAATGAGAAATAATGGTGATTCCATATTGGAGAGGAGATATCGGTGATTCCATAACGGAGGGGGGATATAGGTGATTCCATAATGGGGAGAAATATTGGTGATTCCATAATGGAACCGAGGTATCGGTGATTCCATAATGCCGGGGAGATATCGGTGACTCCATAACGGAGGGGAGATATCGGTGATTCCATAATGGAGGAGAAATATTGGTGATTCGATAATGGAACCGAGGTATCGGTGATTCCATAATGCCGGGGAGATATCGGTGATTCCATAACGGAGGGGAGGTATCGATGATTCCATAATGGAGGGGAGATATCGGTGATTCCAAAACGCAGGAGAGATATCGGTGAGTCCATAATGGAGGAGAAATATTGGAGATTCCATAATTGAGCTGAGGTATCAGTGATTCCATAATTGTGGGGAGATATCGGTGATTCCATATTGGAGGAATAATATAAGCGATTCCATAATGGAGGGGAGATATCGGTGATTCCATAATGGAGGAGAAATATTAGTGATTCCATAATGGAGGGGAGATATCGGTGGTTCCATAATGGAGGAGAGATATTGGCTATTCCATAATGGAGGAGAAATAATGGTGATTCCATAATGGAAGAGGAAAAATGGTGATTCCATGATGAATGAGAAATAATGGTGATTCCATATTGGAGAGGAGGTATCGGTGATTCCATAACGGAGGGGGGATATAGGTGATTCCATAATGGGGAGAAATATTGGTGATTCCATAATGGAACCGAGGTATCGGTGATTCCATAATGCCGGGGAGATATCGGTGACTCCATAACGGAGGGGAGATATCGGTGATTCCATAATGGAGGAGAAATATTGGTGATTCGTTAATGGAACCGAGGTATCGGTGATTCCATAATGCCGGGGAGATATCGGTGATTCCATAACGGAGGGGAGGTATCGATGATTCCATAATGGAGGGGAGATATCGGTGATTCCAAAACGCAGGAGAGATATCGGTGAGTCCATAATGGAGGAGAAATATTGGAGATTCCATAATTGAGCTGAGGTATCAGTGATTCCATAATTGTGGGGAGATATCGGTGATTCAATATTGGAGGAATAATATAAGCGATTCCATAATGGAGGGGAGATATCGGTGATTCCATAATGGAGGAGAAATATTGGTGATTCCATAATGGAGGGGAGATATCGGTGGTTCCATAATGGAGGAGAGATATTGGCTATTCCATAATGGAGGAGAAATAATGGTGATTCCATCATGGAGCTGAGGTATCAGTGATTCCATAATGGAGGGGAGATATTGGGGATTCCATAATAGAGGAGAGATATTGGTGATTCCATATTGGAGGAGAAATAATGGTGATTCCATTATGGAGCTGAGATATCAGTGATTCCATAATGGAGGGGAGATAACGGTGATTCCATAATGGAGGGGAGATATCGGTGATTCCATAATGGAGGAGAGATGTCGGTGATTCCATAATGGAGGAGAAATAATGGTGATTCCATATTGGAGAGGAGATATCGGTGAATCCATAACGGACTGGAGATATTGGTGATTCCATAATGGAGCTGAGGTATCGGTGATTCCATACTGCCGGGGAGATATCGGTGATTCCATAACGGAGGGAAGATATCGGTGATTCCGTAATGGAGGGGAGATATCTGTGATTCCATTATGATGAGGAGATAACGGTGATTCCATGATAGAGGAGAAATATCTGTGATTCCATTATGATGAGGAGATAACGGTGATTCCATGATAGAGGAGAAATATCTGTGATTCCATAATGGAGGACAAATAATGGTGATTCCATATTGGAGAGGAGATATCGGTGATTCCATTACGAAGGGGAGATATCGGTGATTCCATTACGGAGGGGAGGTATCGGTGATTCCATAATGGAGGAGAAATATTGGTGATTCCATAAGGCCGGGGAGATATCGATGATTCCATAATGGAGGGGAGATATCGGTGATTCCAAATCGCAGGAGAGATATCGGTGATTCCAAATCGTAGGAGAGATATCGGTGATTCCAAATCGCAGGAGAGATATTGGTGATTAAATAATGGAGGAGAAATATTGGAGATTCCATAATGGAGGTGAGGTATCAGTGATTCCATAATGGAGGAGAAATATCGGTGATTCCATAATGGAGGACAAATAATGGGTGATTCCATATTGGAGAGGAGATATCGGTGATTCCATAATGTAGGGGAGATATCGGTGATTCCAAATCGCAGGAGAGATATCGGTGATTCCATAATGGAGGAGAAATATTGGAGATTCCATAATGGAGCTGAAGTATCAGTGATTCCATAATGGAGGAGAAATATCGGTGATTCCATAATGGAGGACAAATAATGGGTGATTCCATATTCGAGAGGAGATATCGGTGATTCCATAATGGAGGGGAGATATCGGTGATTCCAAATCGCAGGAGAGATATCGGTGATTCCATAATGCAGGAGAAATATTGGAGATTCCATAATGGAGCTGAGGTATCAGTGATTCCATAATGGAGGAGAAATATCGGTGAATCCATAATGGAGGACAAATAATGGGTGATTCCATATTGGAGAGGAGATATCGGTGATTCCATAATGGAGGAGTAATATTGGTGATTCCATAATGGAAGAGGAAAAATGGTGATTCCATGATGAATGAGAAATAATGGTGATTCCATATTGGAGAGGAGATATCGGTGATTCCATAATGGAGGAGAAATATTGGTGATTCCATAATGGAAGAAGAAAAATGGTGATTCCATGATGAATGAGAAATAATGGTGATTCCATATTGGAGAGGAGATATCGGTGATTCCATAACGGAGGGGAGATATCGATGATTCCATAAATGAGGGGAGATATCGGTGATTCCAAATCGCAGGAGAGATATCGGTAATTCCATAATGGAGGAGAAATATTGGAGATTCCATAATGGAGCTGAGGTATCAGTGATTCAATAATGGAGGAGAAATATCGGTGATTCCATAATGGAGGACAAATAATTGTGATTCCATATTGGAGAGGAGATATCGGTGATTCCATAATGGAAGAGAAATATTGGTGATTCCATAATGGAAGAGGAAAAATGGTGATTCCATGATGAATGAGAAATAATGGTGATTCCATATTGGAGAGGAGATATCGGTGATTCCATAACGGAGGGGGGATATAGGTGATTCCATAATGGGGAGAAATATTGGTGATTCCATAATGGAACCGAGGTATCGGTGATTCCATAATGCCGGGGAGATATCGGTGACTCCATAACGGAGGGGAGATATCGGTGATTCCATAATGGAGGAGAAATATTGGTGATTCGATAATGGAACCGAGGTATCGGTGATTCCATAATGCCGGGGAGATATCGGTGATTCCATAACGGAGGGGAGGTATCGATGATTCCATAATGGAGGGGAGATATCGGTGATTCCAAAACGCAGGAGAGATATCGGTGAGTCCATAATGGAGGAGAAATATTGGAGATTCCATAATTGAGCTGAGGTATCAGTGATTCCATAATTGTGGGGAGATATCGGTGATTCCATATTGGAGGAATAATATAAGCGATTCCATAATGGAGGGGAGATATCGGTGATTCCATAATGGAGGAGAAATATTAGTGATTCCATAATGGAGGGGAGATATCGGTGGTTCCATAATGGAGGAGAGATATTGGCTATTCCATAATGGAGGAGAAATAATGGTGATTCCATCATGGAGCTGAGGTATCAGTGATTCCATAATGGAGGGGAGATATTGGGGATTCCATAATAGAGGAGAGATATTGGTGATTCCATATTGGAGGAGAAATAATGGTGATTCCATCATGGAGCTGAGATATCAGTGATTCCATAATGGAGGGGAGATAACGGTGATTCCATAATGGAGAGGAAATATTGGTGATTCCATAATGGAGGAGAGATGTCGGTGATTCCATAATGGAGGAGAAATAATGGTGATTCCATATTGGAGAGGAGATATCGGTGAATCCATAACGGACTGGAGATATTGGTGATTCCATAATGGAGCTGAGGTATCGGTGATTCCATAACGGAGGGAAGATATCGGTGATTCCGTAATGGAGGGGAGATATCTGTGATTCCATTATGATGAGGAGATAACGGTGATTCCATGATAGAGGAGAAATATCGGTGATTCCATAATGGAGGACAAATAATGGTGATTCCATATTGCAGAGGAGATATCGGTGATTCCATTACGGAGGGGAGATATCGGTGATTCCATAATGGAGGAGAAATATTGGTGATTCCATAAGGCCGGGGAGATATCGATGATTCCATAATGGAGGGGAGATATCGGTGATTCCAAATCGCAGGAGAGATATCGGTGATTCCAAATCGCAAGAGAGATATTGGTGATTAAATAATGGAGGAGAAATATTGGAGATTCCATAATGGAGCTGAGGTATCAGTGATTCCATAATGGAGGAGAAATATCGGTGATTCCATAATGGAGGACAAATAATGGGTGATTCCATATTGGAGAGGAGATATCGGTGATTCCATAATGTAGGGGAGATATCGGTGATTCCAAATCGCAGGAGAGATATCGGTGATTCCATAATGGAGGAGAAATATTGGAGATTCCATAATGGAGCTGAGGTATCAGTGATTCCATAATGGAGGAGAAATATCGGTGATTCCATAATGGAGGACAAATAATGGGTGATTCCATATTGGAGAGGAGATATCGGTGATTCCATAATGGAGGAGAAATATTGGTGATTCCATAATGGAAGAGGAAAAATGGTGATTCCATGATGAATCAGAAATAATGGTGATTCCATATTGGAGAGGAGATATCGGTGATTCCATAATGGAGGGGAGATATCGGTGATTCCAAATCGCAGGAGAGATATCGGTGATTCCATAATGGAGGAGAAATATTGGAGATTCCATAATGGAAGAAGAAAAATGGTGATTCCATGATGAATGAGAAATAATGGTGATTCCATATTGGAGAGGAGATATCGGTTATTCCATAACGGAGGGGAGATATCGATGATTCCATAAATGAGGGGAGATATCGGTGATTCCAAATCGCAGGAGAGATATCGGTAATTCCATAATGGAGGAGAAATATTGGAGATTCCATAATGGAGCTGAGGTATCAGTGATTCAATAATGGAGGAGAAATATCGGTGATTCCATAATGGAGGACAAATAATTGTGATTCCATATTGGAGAGGAGATATCGGTGATTCCATAATGGAGGAGAAATATTGGTGATTCCATAATGGAAGAGGAAAAATGGTGATTCCATGATGAATGAGAAATAATGGTGATTCCATATTGGAGAGGAGATATCGGTGATTCCATAACGGAGGGGGGATATAGGTGATTCCATAATGGGGAGAAATATTGGTGATTCCATAATGGAACCGAGGTATCGGTGATTCCATAATGCCGGGGAGATAACGGTGACTCCATAACGGAGGGGAGATATCGGTGATTCCATAATGGAGGAGAAATATTGGTGATTCGATAATGGAACCGAGGTATCGGTGATTCCATAATGCCGGGGAGATATCGGTGATTCCATAACGGAGGGGAGGTATCGATGATTCCATAATGGAGGGGAGATATCGGTGATTCCAAAACGCAGGAGAGATATCGGTGAGTCCATAATGGAGGAGAAATATTGGAGATTCCATAATTGAGCTGAGGTATCAGTGATTCCATAATGGAGGGGAGATATCGGTGATTCCATAATGGAGGAGAAATATTGGTGATTCCATAATGGAGGGGAGAGATCGGTGGTTCCATAATGGAGGAGAGATATTGGCTATTTCATAATGGAGGAGAAATAATGGTGATTCCATCATGGAGCTGAGGTATCAGTGATTCCATAATGGAGGGGAGATATTGGGGATTCCATAATAGAGGAGAGATATTGGTGATTCCATATTGGAGGAGAAATAATGGTGATTCCATCATGGAGCTGAGATATCAGTGATTCCATAATGGAGGGGAGATAACGGTGATTCCATAATGGAGAGGAAATATTGGTGATTCCATAATGGAGGAGAGATGTCGGTGATTCCATAATGGAGGAGAAATAATGGTGATTCCATATTGGAGAGGAGATATCGGTGAATCCATAACGGACTGGAGATATTGGTGATTCCATAATGGAGCTGAGGTATCGGTGATTCCATACTGCCGGGGAGATATCGGTGATTCCATAATGGAGGGGAGATATCTGTGATTCCATTATGATGAGGAGATAACGGTGATTCCATGATAGAGGAGAAATATCGGTGATTCCATAATGGAGGACAAATAATGGTGATTCCATATTGGAGAGGAGATATCGGTGATTCCATTACGGAGGGGAGATATCGGTGATTCCATAATGGAGGAGAAATATTGGTGATTCCATAAGGCCGGGCAGATATCGATGATTCCATAATGGAGGGGAGATATCGGTGATTCCAAATCGCAGGACAGATATCGGTGATTCCAAATCGCAAGAGAGATATTGGTGATTAAATAATGGAGGAGAAATATTGGAGATTCCATAATGGAGCTGAGGTATCAGTGATTCCATAATGGAGGAGAAATATCGGTGATTCCATAATGGAGGACAAATAATGGGTGATTCCATATTGGAGAGGAGATATCGGTGATTCCATAATGTAGGGGAGATATCGGTGATTCCAAATCGCAGGAGAGATATCGGTGATTCCATAATGGAGGAGAAATATTGGAGATTCCATAATGGAGCTGAGGTATCAGTGATTCCATAATGGAGGAGAAATATCGGTGATTCCATAATGGAGGACAAATAATGGGTGATTCCATATTGGAGAGGAGATATCGGTGATTCCATAATGGAGGAGAAATATTGGTGATTCCATAATGGAAGAGGAAAAATGGTGATTCCATGATGAATGAGAAATAATGGTGATTCCATATTGGAGAGGAGATATCGGTGATTCCATAATGGAGGGGAGATATCGGTGATTCCAAATCGCAGGAGAGATATCGGTGATTCCATAATGGAGGAGAAATATTGGAGATTCCATAATGGAGCTGAGGTATCAGTGATTCCATAATGGAGGAGAAATATCGGTGATTCCATAATGGAGGACAAATAATGGGTGATTCCATATTGGAGAGGAGATATCGGTGATTCCATAATGGAGGGGAGATATCGGTGATTCCAAATCGCAGGAGAGATATCGGTGATTCCATAATGGAGGAGAAATATTGGAGATTCCATAATGGAGCTGAGGTATCAGTGATTCCATAATGGAGGAGAAATATCGGTGATTCCATAATGGAGGACAAATAATGGGTGATTCCATATTGGAGAGGAGATATCGGTGATTCCATAATGGAGGAGAAATATCGGTGATTCCATAATGGAGGACAAATAATGGGTGATTCCATATTGGAGAGGAGATATCGGTGATTCCATAATGGAGGAGAAATATTGGTGATTCCATAATGGAAGAGGAAAAATGGTGATTCCATGATGAATGAGAAATAATGGTGATTCCATATTGGAGAGGAGATATCGGTGATTCCATAATGGAGGGGAGATATCGGTGATTCCAAATCGCAGGAGAGATATCGGTGATTCCATAATGGAGGAGAAATATTGGAGATTCCATAATGGAGCTGAGGTATCAGTGATTCCATAATGGAGGAGAAATATCGGTGATTCCATAATGGAGGACAAATAATGGGTGATTCCATATTGGAGAGGAGATATCGGTGATTCCATAATGGAGGGGAGATATCGGTGATTCCAAATCGCAGGAGAGATATCGGTGATTCCATAATGCAGGAGAAATATTGGAGATTCCATAATGGAGCTGAGGTATCAGTGATTCCATAATGGAGGAGAAATATCGGTGATTCCATAATGGAGGACAAATAATGGGTGATTCCATATTGGAGAGGAGATATCGGTGATTCCATAATGGAGGAGTAATATTGGTGATTCCATAATGGAAGAGGAAAAATGGTGATTCCATGATGAATGAGAAATAATGGTGATTCCATATTGGAGAGGAGATATCGGTGATTCCATAATGGAGGAGAAATATTGGTGATTCCATAATGGAAGAGGAAAAATGGTGATTCCATGATGAATGAGAAATAATGGTGATTCCATATTGGAGAGGAGATATCGGTGATTCCATAACGGAGGGGGAGATATCGATGATTCCTTAAATGAGGGGAGATATCGGTGATTCCAAACCGCAGGAGAGATATCGGTGATTCCAAATCGCAGGAGAGATATCGGTGATTCCAAATCGCAGGAGAGATATTGGTGATTCCATAATGGAGGAGAAATAATGGTGATTCCATCATGGAGCTGAGATATCAGTGATTCCATAATGGAGGGGAGATAACGGTGATTCCATAATGGAGGGGAAATATTGGTGATTCCATAATGGAGGGGAGATATCGGTGATTCCATAATGGAGGAGAGATGTCGGTGATTCCATAATGGAGGAGAAATAATGGTGATTCCATATTGGAGAGGAGATATCAGTGAATCCATAACGGACTGGAGATATTGGTGATTCCATAATGGAGCTGAGGTATCGGTGATTCCATACTGCCGGGGAGATATCGGTGATTCCATAACGGAGGGAAGATATCGGTGATTCCGTAATGGAGGGGAGATATCTGTGATTCCATTATGATGAGGAGATAACGGTGATTCCATGATAGAGAAGAAATATCGGTGATTCCATAATGGAGGACAAATAATGGTGATTCCATATTGGAGAGGAGATATCGGTGATTCCATGATAGAGAAGAAATATCGGTGATTCCATAATGGAGGAGAAATATTGGTGATTCCATAAGGCCGGGGAGATATCGATGATTCCATAATGGAGGGGAGATATCGGTGATTCCAAATCGCAGGAGAGATATCGGTGATTCCAAATCGCAGGAGAGATATCGGTGATTCCAAATCGCAGGAGAGATATTGGTGATTCCATAATGGAGGAGAAATGTTGGAGATTCCATAATGGAGCTGAGGTATCAGTGATTCCATAATGGAGGAGAAATATCGGTGATTCCATAATGGAGGACAAATAATGGGTGATTCCATATTGGAGAGGAGATATCGGTGATTCCATAATGGAGGGGAGATATCGGTGATTCCAAATCGCAGGAGAGATATCGGTGATTCCATAATGGAGGAGAAATATTGGAGATTCCATAATGGAGCTGAGGTATCAGTGATTCAATAATGGAGGAGAAATATCGTTGATTCCATAATGGAAGAGGAAAAATGGTGATTCCATGATGAATGAGAAATAATGGTGATTCCATATTGGAGAGGAGATATCGGTGATTCCATAACGGAGGGGGGATATAGGTGATTCCATAATGGGGAGAAATATTGATGATTCCATAATGGAACCGGGGTATCGGTGATTCCATACTGCCGGGGAGATATCGGTGATTCCGTAATGGAGGGGAGATATCGGTGATTCCATTATGATGAGGAGATAACGGTGATTCCATGATAGAGCGAAAATATCGGTGATTCCATAATGGAGGACAAATAATGGTGATTCCATATTGGAGAGGAGATATCGGTGATTCCATTACGGAGGGGAGATATCGGTGATTCCATAATGGAGGTGAAATATTGGTGATTCCATAAGGCCGGGGAGATATCGGTTATTCCATAACGGAGGGGAGATATCGATGATTCCATAATGGAGGGGAGATATCGGTGATTCCAAAACGCAGGAGAGATATCGGTGATTCCATAATGGAAGAGAAATATTGGAGATTCCATAATGGAGCTGAGGTGTCAGTGATTCCATAATGGAGGAGAAATATTGGTGATTCCATAAGGCCGGGGAGATATCGATGATTCCATAATGGAGGGGAGATATCGGTGATTCCAAATCGCAGGAGAGATATCGGTGATTCCAAATCGCAGGAGAGATATCGGTGATTCCAAATCGCAGGAGAGATATCGGTGATTCCAAATCGCAGGAGAGATATCGGTGATTCCAAATCGCAGGAGAGATATCGGTGATTCCATAATGGAGGAGAAATATTGGAGATTCCATAATGGAGCTGAGGTATCAGTGATTCCATAATGGAGGAGAAATATCGGTGATTCCATAATGGAGGACAAATAATGGGTGATTCCATATTGGAGAGGAGATATCGGTGATTCCATAATGGAGGGGAGATATCGGTGATTCCAAATCGCAGGAGAGATATCGGTGATTCCATAATGCAGGAGAAATATTGGAGATTCCATAATGGAGCTGAGGTATCAGTGATTCCATAATGGAGGAGAAATATCGGTGATTCCATAATGGAGGACAAATAATGGGTGATTCCATATTGGAGAGGAGATATCGGTGATTCCATAATGGAGGAGTAATATTGGTGATTCCATAATGGAAGAGGAAAAATGGTGATTCCATGATGAATGAGAAATAATGGTGATTCCATATTGGAGAGGAGATATCGGTGATTCCATAATGGAGGAGAAATATTGGTGATTCCATAATGGAAGAGGAAAAATGGTGATTCCATGATGAATGAGAAATAATGGTGATTCCATATTGGAGAGGAGATATTGGTGATTCCATAACGGAGGGGAGATATCGATGATTCATAAATGAGGGGAGATATCGGTGATTCCAAATCGCAGGAGAGATATCGGTGATTCCATAATGGAGGAGAAATATTGGAGATTCCATAATGGAGCTGAGGTATCAGTGATTCAATAATGGAGGAGAAATATTGGTGATTCCCTAATGGAAGAGGAAAAATGGTGATTCCATGATGAATGAGAAATAATGGTGATTCCATATTGGAGAGGAGATATCGGTGATTCCATAACGGAGGGGGGATATAGGTGATTCCATAATGGGGAGAAATATTGGTGATTCCATAATGGAACCGAGGTATCGTTGATTCCATAATGCCGAGGAGATATCGGTGACTCCATAACGGAGGGGAGATATCGGTGATTCCATAATGGAGGAGAAATATTGGTGATTCCGTAATGGAACCGAGGTATCGGTTATTCCATAATGCCGGGGAGATATCGGTGATTCCATAACGGAGGGGAGATATCGATGATTCCATAATGGAGGGGAGATATCGGTGATTCCAAAACGCAGGAGAGATATCGGTGAGTAAACAATGGAGGAGAAATATTGGAGATTCCATAATGGAGCTGAGGTATCAGTGATTCCATAATTGTGGGGAGATATCGGTGATTCCATATTGGAGGAATAATATAAGCGATTCCATAATGGAGGGGAGATATCGGTGATTCCATAATAGAGGAGAAATATTGGTGATTTCATAATGGAGGGGAGATATCGGTGATTCCATAATGGAGGAGAGATATTGGCTATTCCATAATGGAGGAGAAATAATGGTGATTCCATCGTGGAGCTGAAGTATCAGTGATTCCATAATAGAGGAGAGATATTGGTGATTCCATATTGGAGGAGAAATAATGGTGATTCCATCATGGAGCTGAGATATCAGTGATTCCATAATGGAGGGGAGATAACGGTGATTCCATAATGGAGGAGAAATATTGGTAATTCCATAATGGAGGAGAGATGTCGGTGATTCCATAATGGAGGAGAGATGTCGGTGATTCCATATTGGAGGAATAATATAAGCGATTCCATAATGGAGGGGAGATATCGGTGATTCCATAATGGAGGAGAAATATTGGTAATTCCATAATGGAGGAGAGATGTCGGTGATTCCATAATGGAGGAGAGATATCGGTGATTCCATATTGGAGGAATAATATAAGCGATTCCATAATGGAGGGGAGATATCGGTGATTCCATAATGGAGGAGAAATATTGGTGATTCCATAATGGAGGGGAGATATCGGTGATTCCATAATGGAGGAGAGATATTGGCTATTCCATAATGGAGGAGAAATAATGGTGATTCCAACATGGAGCTGAAGTATCAGTGATTCCATAATAGAGGAGAGATATTGGTGATTCCATAATGGAGGAGAAATAATGGTGATTCCATATTGGAGAGGAGATATCGGTGATTCCATAACGGACTGGAGATATCGGTGATTCCACAATGGAAGAGAAGTATTGGTGATTCCATAATGGAGCTGAGGTATCGGTGATTCCATACTGCCGGGGAGATATCGGTGATTCCATAACGGAGGGAAGATATCGGTGATTCCGTAATGGCGGGGAGATATCTGTGATTCCATTATGATGAGGAGATAACGGTGATTCCATGATAGAGGAGAAATATCGGTGATTCCATAATGGAGGACAAATAATGGTGATTCCATATTGGAGAGGAAATATCGGTGATTCCATTACGGAGGGGAGATATCGGTGATTCCATAATGGAGGAGAAATATTGGTGATTCCATAAGGCCGGGGAGATATCGGTGATTCCATAACGGAGGGGAGATATCGATGATTCCATAATGGAGGGGAGATATCGGTGATTCCAAATCGCAGGAGAGATATCGGTGATTCCAAATCGCAGGAGAGATATCGGTGATTCCAAATCGCCGGAGAGATATCGGTGATTCCAAATCGCAGGAGAGATATCGGTGATTCGATAATGGAGGAGAAGTATTGGAGATTCCATAATGGAGCTGAGGTATCATAGATTCCATAATGGAGGAGAAATATCGGTGATTCCATAATGGAGGACAAATAATTGGTGATTCCATATTGGAAGAGGAAAAATGGTGATTCCATGATGAATGAGAAATAATGGTGATTCCATATTGGAGAGGAGATATCGGTGATTCCATAACGGAGGGGGGATATAGGTGATTCCATAATGGGGGAGAAATATTGGTGATTCCATAATGGAACCGAGGTATCGGTGATTCCATAATGCCGGGGAGATATCGGTGATTCCATAACGGAGGGGAGATATCGATGATTCCATAAATGAGGGAAGATATCGGTGATTCCAAATCGCAGGAGAGATATCGGTGATTCCATAATGGAGGAGAAATATTGGAGATTCCATAATGGAGCTGAGGTATCAGTGATTCAATAATCGAGGAGAAATAATTGTGATTCCATATTGGAGAGGAGATATCTGTGATTCCATAACGGAGGAGAAATATTGGTGATTCCATAATGGAAGAGGAAAAATGGTGATTCCATGATGATTGAGAAATAATGGTGATTCCATATTGGAGAGGAGATATCGGTGATTCCATAACGGAGGGGGGATATAGGTGATTCCATAATGGGGAGAAATATTGGTGATTCCATAATGGAACCGAGGTATCGTTGATTCCATAATGCCGGGGAGATATCGGTGATTCCATAACGGAGGGGAGATATCGATGATTCCATAATGGAGGGGAGATATCGGTGATTCCAAAACGCAGGAGAGATATCGGTGAGTAAATAATGGAGGAGAAATATTGGAGATTCCATAATGGAGCTGAGGTATCAGTGATTCCATAATAGAGGAGAGATATTGGTGATTCCATATTCGAGGAGAAATAATGGTGATTCCATCATGGAGCTGAGATATCAGTGATTCCATAATGGAGGGGAGATAACGGTGATTCCATAATGGAGGAGAAATATTGGTGATTCCATAATGGAGGAGAGATGTCGGTGATTCCATAATGGAGGAGAGATGTCGGTGATTCCGTAATGGAGGAGAAATAATGGTGATTCCATATTGGAGAGGAGATATCGGTGATTCCATAACGGACTGGAGATATCGGTGATTCCATAATGGAAGAGAAATATTGGTGATTCCATAATGGAAGAGAAATATTGGTGATTCCATAATGGAGCTGAGGTATCGGTGATTCCATACTGCCGAGGAGATATCGGTGATTCCATAACGGAGGGAAGATATCGGTGATTCCGTAATGGAGGGAAGATATCTGTGATTCCATTATGATGAGGAGATAACGGTGATTCCATGATAGAGGAGAAATATCGGTGATTCCATCATGGAGCTGAGATATCAGTGATTCCATAATGGAGGGGAGATAACGGTGATTCCATAATGGAGGAGAAATATTGGTGATTCCATAATGGAGAGGAGATATCGGTGATTCCATAATGGAGGAGAGATGTCGGTGATTCCATAATGGAGGAGAAAAAATGGTGATTCCATATTGGAGAGGAGATATCGGAGATTCCATATTGGAGAGGAGATATCGGTGATTCCATATTGGACTGGAGATATCGGTGATTCCATAACGGACTGGAGATATCGGTGATTCCATAATGGAAGAGAAATATTGGTGATTCCATAATGGAGCTGAGGTATCGGTGATTCCATACTGCCGGGGAGATATCGGTGATTCCATAACGGAGGGAAGATATCGGTGATTCCGTAATGGAGGGGAGATATCTGTGATTCCATTATGATGAGGAGATAACGGTGATTCCATGATAGAGGAGAAATATCGGTGATTCCATAATGGAGGACAAATAATGGTGATTCCATATTGGAGAGGAGATATCGGTGATTCCATTACGGAGGGGAGATATCGGTGATTCCATAATGGAGGTGAAATATTGGTGATTCCATAAGGCCGGGGAGATATCGGTGATTCCATAACGGAGGGGAGATATCGATGATTCCGTAATGGAGGGGAGATATCGGTGATTCCATTATGATGAGGAGATAACGGTGATTCCATGATAGAGCGAAAATATCGGCGATTCCATAATGGAGGACAAATAATGGTGATTCCATATTGGAGAGGAGATATCGGTGATTCCATAATGGAGGGGGATATCGGTGATTCCAAATCGCAGGAGAGATATCGGTGATTCCATAATGCAGGAGAAATATTGGAGATTCCATAATGGAGCTGAGGTATCAGTGATTCCATAATGGAGGAGAAATATCGGTGATTCCATAATGGAGGACAAATAATGGGTGATTCCATATTGGAGAGGAGATATCGGTGATTCCATAATGGAGGAGTAATATTGGTGATTCCATAATGGAAGAGGAAAAATGGTGATT
The DNA here is from genome assembly GCF_987345545.1 of Pholcus phalangioides. Classification (NCBI taxonomy): domain Eukaryota; kingdom Metazoa; phylum Arthropoda; class Arachnida; order Araneae; family Pholcidae; genus Pholcus; species Pholcus phalangioides. The sequence goes on from NW_028301602.1 coordinate 29,134,062, forward strand.
CCATGATGAATGAAAAATAATGGTGATTCCATATTGGAGAGGAGATATCGGTGATTCCATAATGGAGGAGAAATATTGGTGATTCCATAAAGGAAGAGGAAAAATGGTGATTCCATGATGAATGAGAAATAATGTTGATTCCATATTGGAGAGGAGATATCGGTGATTCCATAATGGAAGAGAAATATTGGTGATTCCATAATGGAGCTGAGGTATCGGTGATTCCATACTGCCGGGGAGATATCGGTGATTCCATAACGGAGGGAAGATATCGTTGATTCCGTAATGGAGGGGAGATATCTGTGATTCCATTATGATGAGGGGATAACGGTGATTCCATGATAAAGGAGAAATATCGGTGATTCCATAATGGAGGACAAATAATGGTGATTCCATATTGGAGAGGAGATATCGGTGATTCCATTACGGAGGGGAGATATCGGTGATTCCATAATGGAGGAGAAATATTGGTGATTCCATAAGGCCGGGGAGATATCGGTGATTCCATAACTGAGGGGAGATATCGATGATTCCATAATGGAGGGGAGATATCGGTGATTCCAAATCGCAGGAGAGATATCGGTGATTCCATAATGGAGGAGAAATATTGGAGATTCCATAATGGAGCTGAGGTATCAGTGATTCCATAATGGAGGAGAAATATTGGTGATTCCATAATGGAGGACAAATAATGGGTGATTCCATATTGGAGAGGAGATATCGGTGATTCCATAATGGAGGGGAGATATCGGTGATTCCAAATCCCAGGAGAGATATCGGTGATTCCATAATGGAGGAGAAATATTGGAGATTCCATAATGGAGCTGAGGTATCAGTGATTCAATAATGGAGGAGAAATATTGGTGATTCCCTAATGGAAGAGGAAAAATGGTGATTCCATGATGAATGAGAAATAATGGTGATTCCATATTGGAGAGGAGATATCGGTGATTCCATAACGGAGGGGGGATATAGGTGATTCCATAATGGGGAGAAATATTGGTGATTCCATAATGGAACCGAGGTATCGTTGATTCCATAATGCCGAGGAGATATCGGTGACTCCATAACGGAGGGGAGATATCGGTGATTCCATAATGGAGGAGAAATATTGGTGATTCCGTAATGGAACCGAGGTATCGCTGATTCCATAATGCCGGGGAGATATCGGTGATTCCATAACGGAGGGGAGATATCGATGATTCCATAATGGAGGGGAGATATCGGTGATTCCAAAACGCAGGAGAGATATCGGTGAGTAAATAATGGAGGAGAAATATTGGAGATTCCATAATGGAGCTGAGGTATCAGTGATTCCATAATTGTGGGGAGATATCGGTGATTCCATATTGGAGGAATAATATAAGCGATTCCATAATGGAGGGGAGATATCGGTGATTCCATAATGGAGGAGAAATATTGGTGATTTCATAATGGAGGGGAGATATCGGTGATTCCATAATGGAGGAGAGATATTGGCTATTCCATAATGGAGGAGAAATAATGGTGATTCCATCATGGAGCTGAAGTATCAGTGATTCCATAATAGAGGAGAGATATTGGTGATTCCATATTGGAGGAGAAATAATGGTGATTCCATCATGGAGCTGAGATATCAGTGATTCCATAATGGAGGGGAGATAACGGTGATTCCATAATGGAGGAGAAATATTGGTAATTCCATAATGGAGGAGAGATGTCGGTGATTCCATAATGGAGGAGAGATGTCGGTGATTCCATATTGGAGGAATAATATAAGCGATTCCATAATGGAGGGGAGATATCGGTGATTCCATAATGGAGGAGAAATATTGGTAATTCCATAATGGAGGAGAGATGTCGGTGATTCCATAATGGAGGAGAGATATCGGTGATTCCATATTGGAGGAATAATATAAGCGATTCCATAATGGAGGGGAGATATCGGTGATTCCATAATGGAGGAGAAATATTGGTGATTCCATAATGGAGGGGAGATATCGGTGATTCCATAATGGAGGAGAGATATTGGCTATTCCATAATGGAGGAGAAATAATGGTGATTCCAACATGGAGCTGAAGTATCAGTGATTCCATAATAGAGGAGAGATATTGGTGATTCCATAATGGAGGAGAAATAATGGTGATTCCATATTGGAGAGGAGATATCGGTGATTCCATAACGGACTGGAGATATCGGTGATTCCACAATGGAAGAGAAATATTGGTGATTCCATAATGGAGCTGAGGTATCGGTGATTCCATACTGCCGGGGAGATATCGGTGATTCCATAACGGAGGGAAGATATCGGTGATTCCGTAATGGCGGGGAGATATCTGTGATTCCATTATGATGAGGAGATAACGGTGATTCCATGATAGAGGAGAAATATCGGTGATTCCATAATGGAGGACAAATAATGGTGATTCCATATTGGAGAGGAAATATCGGTGATTCCATTACGGAGGGGAGATATCGGTGATTCCATAATGGAGGAGAAATATTGGTGATTCCATAAGGCCGGGGAGATATCGGTGATACCATAACGGAGGGGAGATATCGATGATTCCATTACGGAGGGGAGATATCGGTGATTCCATAATGGAGGAGAAATATTGGTGATTCCATAAGGCCGGGGAGATATCGATGATTCCATAATGGAGGGGAGATATCGGTGATTCCAAATCGCAGGAGAGATATCGGTGATTCCAAATCGCAGGAGAGATATTGGTGATTCCATAATGGAGGAGAAATGTTGGAGATTCCATAATGGAGCTGAGGTATCAGCGATTCCATAATGGAGGAGAAATATCGGTGATTCCATAATGGAGGACAAATAATGGGTGATTCCATATTGGAGAGGAGATATCGGTGATTCCATAATGGAGGGGAGATATCGGTGATTCCAAATCGCAGGAGAGATATCGGTGATTCCATAATGGAGGAGAAATATTGGAGATTCCATAATGGAGCTGAGGTATCAGTGATTCCATAATGGAGGAGAAATATCGGTGATTCCATAATGGAGGACAAATAATGGGTGATTCCATATTGGAGAGGAGATATCGGTGATTCCATAATGGAAGAGGAAAAATGGTGATTCCATGATGAATGAGAAATAATGGTGATTCCATATTGGAGAGGAGATATCGGTGATTCCATAATGGAGGGGAGATATCGGTGATTCCAAATCGCAGGAGAGATATCGGTGATTCCATAATGGAGGAGAAATATTGGAGATTCCATAATGGAGCTGAGGTATCAGTGATTCCATAATGGAGGAGAAATATCGGTGATTCCATAATGGAGGACAAATAATGGGTGATTCCATATTGGAGAGGAGATATCGGTGATTCCATAATGGAGGAGAAATATTTGGTGATTCCATAATGGAAGAGGAAAAATGGTGATTCCATGATGAATGAGAAATAATGGTGATTCCATATTGGAGAGGAGATATCGGTGATTCCATAACGGAGGGGGGATATAGGTGATTCCATAATGGGGGAGAAATATTGGTGATTCCATAATGGAACCGAGGTATCGGTGATTCCATAATGCCGGGGAGATATCGGTGATTCCATAACGGAGGGGAGATATCGATGATTCCATAAATGAGGGGAGATATCGGTGATTCCAAATCCCAGGAGAGATATCGGTGATTCCATAATGGAGGAGAAATATTGGAGATTCCATAATGGAGCTGAGGTATCAGTGATTCAATAATGGAGGAGAAATATTGGTGATTCCCTAATGGAAGAGGAAAAATGGTGATTCCATGATGAATGAGAAATAATGGTGATTCCATATTGGAGAGGAGATATCGGTGATTCCATAACGGAGGGGGGATATAGGTGATTCCATAATGGGGAGAAATATTGGTGATTCCATAATGGGGAGAAATATTGGTGATTCCATAATGGAACCGAGGTATCGTTGATTCCATAATGCCGAGGAGATATCGGTGACTCCATAACGGAGGGGAGATATCGGTGATTCCATAATGGAGGAGAAATATTGGTGATTCCGTAATGGAACCGAGGTATCGGTTATTCCATAATGCCGGGGAGATATCGGTGATTCCATAACGGAGGGGAGATATCGATGATTCCATAATGGAGGGGAGATATCGGTGATTCCAAAACGCAGGAGAGATATCGGTGAGTAAATAATGGAGGAGAAATATTGGAGATACCATAATGGAGCTGAGGTATCAGTGATTCCATAATTGTGGGGAGATATCGGTGATTCCATATTGGAGGAATAATATAAGCGATTCCATAATGGAGGGGAGATATCGGTGATTCCATAATAGAGGAGAAATTTTGGTGATTTCATAATGGAGGGGAGATATCGGTGATTCCATAATGGAGGAGAGATATTGGCTATTCCATAATGGAGGAGAAATAATGGTGATTCCATCATGGAGCTGAAGTATCAGTGATTCCATAATAGAGGAGAGATATTGGTGATTCCATATTGGAGGAGAAATAATGGTGATTCCATCATGGAGCTGAGATATCAGTGATTCCATAATGGAGGGGAGATAACGGTGATTCCATAATGGAGGAGAAATATTGGTAATTCCATAATGGAGGAGAGATGTCGGTGATTCCATAATGGAGGAGAGATGTCGGTGATTCCATATTGGAGGAATAATATAAGCGATTCCATAATGGAGGGGAGATATCGGTGATTCCATAATGGAGGAGAAATATTGGTAATTCCATAATGGAGGAGAGATGTCGGTGATTCCATAATGGAGGAGAGATATCGGTGATTCCATATTGGAGGAATAATATAAGCGATTCCATAATGGAGGGGAGATATCGGTGATTCCATAATGGAGGAGAAATATTGGTGATTCCATAATGGAGGGGAGATATCGGTGATTCCATAATGGAGGAGAGATATTGGCTATTCCATAATGGAGGAGAAATAATGGTGATTCCAACATGGAGCTGAAGTATCAGTGATTCCATAATAGAGGAGAGATATTGGTGATTCCATAATGGAGGAGAAATAATGGTGATTCCATATTGGAGAGGAGATATCGGTGATTCCATAACGGACTGGAGATATCGGTGATTCCACAATGGAAGAGAAGTATTGGTGATTCCATAATGGAGCTGAGGTATCGGTGATTCCATACTGCCGGGGAGATATCGGTGATTCCATAACGGAGGGAAGATATCGGTGATTCCGTAATGGCGGGGAGATATCTGTGATTCCATTATGATGAGGAGATAACGGTGATTCCATGATAGAGGAGAAATATCGGTGATTCCATAATGGAGGACAAATAATGGTGATTCCATATTGGAGAGGAAATATCGGTGATTCCATTACGGAGGGGAGATATCGGTGATTCCATAATGGAGGAGAAATATTGGTGATTCCATAAGGCCGGGGAGATATCGGTGATTCCATAACGGAGGGGAGATATCGATGATTCCATAATGGAGGGGAGATATCGGTGATTCCAAATCGCAGGAGAGATATCGGTGATTCCAAATCGCAGGAGAGATATCGGTGATTCCAAATCGCCGGAGAGATATCGGTGATTCCAAATCGCAGGAGAGATATCGGTGATTCGATAATGGAGGAGAAGTATTGGAGATTCCATAATGGAGCTGAGGTATCATAGATTCCATAATGGAGGAGAAATATCGGTGATTCCATAATGGAGGACAAATAATTGGTGATTCCATATTGGAAGAGGAAAAATGGTGATTCCATGATGAATGAGAAATAATGGTGATTCCATATTGGAGAGGAGATATCGGTGATTCCATAACGGAGGGGGGATATAGGTGATTCCATAATGGGGGAGAAATATTGGTGATTCCATAATGGAACCGAGGTATCGGTGATTCCATAATGCCGGGGAGATATCGGTGATTCCATAACGGAGGGGAGATATCGATGATTCCATAAATGAGGGAAGATATCGGTGATTCCAAATCGCAGGAGAGATATCGGTGATTCCATAATGGAGGAGAAATATTGGAGATTCCATAATGGAGCTGAGGTATCAGTGATTCAATAATCGAGGAGAAATAATTGTGATTCCATATTGGAGAGGAGATATCTGTGATTCCATAACGGAGGAGAAATATTGGTGATTCCATAATGGAAGAGGAAAAATGGTGATTCCATGATGATTGAGAAATAATGGTTATTCCATATTGGAGAGGAGATATCGGTGATTCCATAACGGAGGGGGGATATAGGTGATTCCATAATGGGGAGAAATATTGGTGATTCCATAATGGAACCGAGGTATCGTTGATTCCATAATGCCGGGGAGATATCGGTGATTCCATAAAGGAGGGGAGATATCGATGATTCCATAATGGAGGGGAGATATCGGTGATTCCAAAACGCAGGAGAGATATCGGTGAGTAAATAATGGAGGAGAAATATTGGAGATTCCATAATGGAGCTGAGGTATCAGTGATTCCATAATAGAGGAGAGATATTGGTGATTCCATATTCGAGGAGAAATAATGGTGATTCCATCATGGAGCTGAGATATCAGTGATTCCATAATGGAGGGGAGATAACGGTGATTCCATAATGGAGGAGAAATATTGGTGATTCCATAATGGAGGAGAGATGTCGGTGATTCCATAATGGAGGAGAGATGTCGGTGATTCCGTAATGGAGGAGAAATAATGGTGATTCCATATTGGATAGGAGATATCGGTGATTCCATAACGGACTGGAGATATCGGTGATTCCATAATGGAAGAGAAATATTGGTGATTCCATAATGGAGCTGAGGTATCGGTGATTCCATACTGCCGGGGAGATATCGGTGATTCCATAACGGAGGGAAGATATCGGTGATTCCGTAATGGAGGGAAGATATCTGTGATTCCATTATGATGAGGAGATAACGGTGATTCCATGATAGAGGAGAAATATCGGTGATTCCATCATGGAGCTGAGATATCAGTGATTCCATAATGGAGGGGAGATAACGGTGATTCCATAATGGAGGAGAAATATTGGTGATTCCATAATGGAGAGGAGATATCGGTGATTCCATAATGGAGGAGAGATGTCGGTGATTCCATAATGGAGGAGAAAAAATGGTGATTCCATATTGGAGAGGAGATATCGGAGATTCCATATTGGAGAGGAGATATCGGTGATTCCATATTGGACTGGAGATATCGGTGATTCCATAACGGACTGGAGATATCGGTGATTCCATAATGGAAGAGAAATATTGGTGATTCCATAATGGAGCTGAGGTATCGGTGATTCCATACTGCCGGGGAGATATCGGTGATTCCATAACGGAGGGAAGATATCGGTGATTCCGTAATGGAGGGGAGATATCTGTGATTCCATTATGATGAGGAGATAACGGTGATTCCATGATAGAGGAGAAATATCGGTGATTCCATAATGGAGGACAAATAATGGTGATTCCATATTGGAGAGGAGATATCGGTGATTCCATTACGGAGGGGAGATATCGGTGATTCCATAATGGAGGTGAAATATTGGTGATTCCATAAGGCCGGGGAGATATCGGTGATTCCATAACGGAGGGGAGATATCGATGATTCCGTAATGGAGGGGAGATATCGGTGATTCCATTATGATGAGGAGATAACGGTGATTCCATGATAGAGCGAAAATATCGGCGATTCCATAATGGAGGACAAATAATGGTGATTCCATATTGGAGAGGAGATATCGGTGATTCCATAATGGAGGGGAGATATCGGTGATTCCAAATCGCAGGAGAGATATCGGTGATTCCATAATGCAGGAGAAATATTGGAGATTCCATAATGGAGCTGAGGTATCAGTGATTCCATAATGGAGGAGAAATATCGGTGATTCCATAATGGAGGACAAATAATGGGTGATTCCATATTGGAGAGGAGATATCGGTGATTCCATAATGGAGGAGTAATATTGGTGATTCCATAATGGAAGAGGAAAAATGGTGATTCCATGATGAATGAAAAATAATGGTGATTCCATATTGGAGAGGAGATATCGGTGATTCCATAATGGAGGAGAAATATTGGTGATTCCATAAAGGAAGAGGAAAAATGGTGATTCCATGATGAATGAGAAATAATGTTGATTCCATATTGGAGAGGAGATATCGGTGATTCCATAATGGAAGAGAAATATTGGTGATTCCATAATGGAGCTGAGGTATCGGTGATTCCATACTGCCGGGGAGATATCGGTGATTCCATAACGGAGGGAAGATATCGTTGATTCCGTAATGGAGGGGAGATATCTGTGATTCCATTATGATGAGGGGATAACGGTGATTCCATGATAAAGGAGAAATATCGGTGATTCCATAATGGAGGACAAATAATGGTGATTCCATATTGGAGAGGAGATATCGGTGATTCCATTACGGAGGGGAGATATCGGTGATTCCATAATGGAGGAGAAATATTGGTGATTCCATAAGGCCGGGGAGATATCGGTGATTCCATAACTGAGGGGAGATATCGATGATTCCATAATGGAGGGGAGATATCGGTGATTCCAAATCGCAGGAGAGATATCGGTGATTCCATAATGGAGGAGAAATATTGGAGATTCCATAATGGAGCTGAGGTATCAGTGATTCCATAATGGAGGAGAAATATTGGTGATTCCATAATGGAGGACAAATAATGGGTGATTCCATATTGGAGAGGAGATATCGGTGATTCCATAATGGAGGGGAGATATCGGTGATTCCAAATCGCAGGAGAGATATCGGTGATTCCATAATGGAGGAGAAATATTGGAGATTCCATAATTGAGCTGAGGTATCAGTGATTCCATAATGGAGCAGAAATATCGGTGATTCCATAATGGAGGACAAATAATGGGTGATTCCATATTGGAGAGGAGATATCGGTGATTCCATAATGGAGGAGAAATATTGGTGATTCCATAATGGAAGAGGAAAAATGGTGATTCCATGATGAATGAGAAATAATGGTGATTCCATATTGGAGAGGAGATATCGGTGATTCCATAACGGAGGGGTGATATAGGTGATTGCATAATGGGGAGAAATATTGGTGATTCCATAATGGAACCGAGGTATCGGTGATTCCATAATGGAACCGAGGTATCGGTGATTCCATAATGCCGGGGAGATATCGGTGATTCCATAACGGAGGGGAGATATCGATGATTCCATAATGGAGGGGAGATATCGGTGATTCCAAATCCCAGGAGAGATATCGGTGATTCCATAATGGAGGAGAAATATTGGAGATTCCATAATGGAGCTGAGGTATCAGTGATTCAATAATGGAGGAGAAATATTGGTGATTCCCTAATGGAAGAGGAAAAATGGTGATTCCATGATGAATGAGAAATAATGGTGATTCCATATTGGAGAGGAGATATCGGTGATTCCATAACGGAGGGGGGATATAGGTGATTCCATAATGGGGAGAAATATTGGTGATTCCATAATGGAACCGAGGTATCGTTGATTCCATAATGCCGAGGAGATATCGGTGACTCCATAACGGAGGGGAGATATCGGTGATTCCATAATGGAGGAGAAATATTGGTGATTCCGTAATGGAACCGAGGTATCGCTGATTCCATAATGCCGGGGAGATATCGGTGATTCCATAACGGAGGGGAGATATCGATGATTCCATAATGGAGGGGAGATATCGGTGATTCCAAAACGCAGGAGAGATATCGGTGAGTAAATAATGGAGGAGAAATATTGGAGATTCCATAATGGAGCTGAGGTATCAGTGATTCCATAATTGTGGGGAGATATCGGTGATTCCATATTGGAGGAATAATATAAGCGATTCCATAATGGAGGGGAGATATCGGTGATTCCATAATGGAGGAGAAATATTGGTGATTTCATAATGGAGGGGAGATATCGGTGATTCCATAATGGAGGAGAGATATTGGCTATTCCATAATGGAGGAGAAATAATGGTGATTCCATCATGGAGCTGAAGTATCAGTGATTCCATAATAGAGGAGAGATATTGGTGATTCCATATTGGAGGAGAAATAATGGTGATTCCATCATGGAGCTGAGATATCAGTGATTCCATAATGGAGGGGAGATAACGGTGATTCCATAATGGAGGAGAAATATTGGTAATTCCATAATGGAGGAGAGATGTCGGTGATTCCATAATGGAGGAGAGATGTCGGTGATTCCATATTGGAGGAATAATATAAGCGATTCCATAATGGAGGGGAGATATCGGTGATTCCATAATGGAGGAGAAATATTGGTAATTCCATAATGGAGGAGAGATGTCGGTGATTCCATAATGGAGGAGAGATATCGGTGATTCCATATTGGAGGAATAATATAAGCGATTCCATAATGGAGGGGAGATATCGGTGATTCCGTAATGGAGGAGAAATATTGGTGATTCCATAATGGAGGGGAGATATCGGTGATTCCATAATGGAGGAGAGATATTGGCTATTCCATAATGGAGGAGAAATAATGGTGATTCCAACATGGAGCTGAAGTATCAGTGATTCCATAATAGAGGAGAGATATTGGTGATTCCATAATGGAGGAGAAATAATGGTGATTCCATATTGGAGAGGAGATATCGGTGATTCCATAACGGACTGGAGATATCGGTGATTCCACAATGGAAGAGAAATATTGGTGATTCCATAATGGAGCTGAGGTATCGGTGATTCCATACTGCCGGGGAGATATCGGTGATTCCATAACGGAGGGAAGATATCGGTGATTCCGTAATGGCGGGGAGATATCTGTGATTCCATTATGATGAGGAGATAACGGTGATTCCATGATAGAGGAGAAATATCGGTGATTCCATAATGGAGGACAAATAATGGTGATTCCATATTGGAGAGGAAATATCGGTGATTCCATTACGGAGGGGAGATATCGGTGATTCCATAATGGAGGAGAAATATTGGTGATTCCATAAGGCCGGGGAGATATCGGTGATACCATAACGGAGGGGAGATATCGATGATTCCATAATGGAGGGGAGATATCGGTGATTCCAAATCGCAGGAGAGATATCGGTGATTCCAAATCGCAGGAGAGATATCGGTGATTCCAAATCGCCGGAGAGATATCGGTGATTCCAAATCGCAGGAGAGATATCGGTGATTCCATAATGGAGGAGAAGTATTGGAGATTCCATAATGGAGCTGAGGTATCATAGATTCCATAATGGAGGAGAAATATCGGTGATTCCATAATGGAGGACAAATAATTGGTGATTCCATATTGGAAGAGGAAAAATGGTGATTCCATGATGAATGAGAAATAATGGTGATTCCATATTGGAGAGGAGATATCGGTGATTCCATAACGGAGGGGGGATATAGGTGATTCCATAATGGGGGAGAAATATTGGTGATTCCATAATGGAACCGAGGTATCGGTGATTCCATAATGCCGGGGAGATATCGGTGATTCCATAACGGAGGGGAGATATCGATGATTCCATAAATGAGGGAAGATATCGGTGATTCCAAATCGCAGGAGAGATATCGGTGATTCCATAATGGAGGAGAAATATTGGAGATTCCATAATGGAGCTGAGGTATCAGTGATTCAATAATGGAGGAGAAATAATTGTGATTCCATATTGGAGAGGAGATATCTGTGATTCCATAACGGAGGAGAAATATTGGTTATTCCATAATGGAAGAGGAAAAATGGTGATTCCATGATGATTGAGAAATAATGGTGATTCCATATTGGAGAGGAGATATCGGTGATTCCATAACGGAGGGGGGATATAGGTGATTCCATAATGGGGAGAAATATTGGTGATTCCATAATGGAACCGAGGTATCGTTGATTCCATAATGCCGGGGAGATATCGGTGATTCCATAACGGAGGGGAGATATCGATGATTCCATAATGGAGGGGAGATATCGGTGATTCCAAAACGCAGGAGAGATATCGGTGAGTAAATAATGGAGGAGAAATATTGGAGATTCCATAATGGAGCTGAGGTATCAGTGATTCCATAATAGAGGAGAGATATTGGTGATTCCATATTGGAGGAGAAATAATGGTGATTCCATCATGGAGCTGAGATATCAGTGATTCCATAATGGAGGGGAGATAACGGTGATTCCATAATGGAGGAGAAATATTGGTGATTCCATAATGGAGGAGAGATGTCGGTGATTCCTTAATGGAGGAGAGATGTCGGTGATTCCGTAATGGAGGAGAAATAATGGTGATTCCATATTGGAGAGGAGATATCGGTGATTCCATAACGGACTGGAGATATCGGTGATTCCATAATGGAAGAGAAATATTGGTGATTCCATAATGGAGCTGAGGTATCGGTGATTCCATACTGCCGGGGAGATATCGGTGATTCCATAACGGAGGGAAGATATCGGTGATTCCGTAATGGAGGGAAGATATCTGTGATTCCATTATGATGAGGAGATAACGGTGATTCCATGATAGAGGAGAAATATCGGTGATTCCATCATGGAGCTGAGATATCAGTGATTCCATAATGGAGGGAGATAACGGTGATTCCATAATGGAGGAGAAATATTGGTGATTCCATATTGGAGAGGAGATATCGGTGATTCCATAATGGAGGAGAGATGTCGGTGATTCCATAATGGAGGAGAAAAAATGGCGATTCCATATTGGAGAGGAGATATCGGAGATTCCATATTGGAGAGGAGATATCGGTGATTCCATAACGGACTGGAGATATCGGTGATTCCATAATGGAAGAGAAATATTGGTGATTCCATAATGGAGCTGAGGTATCGGTGATTCCATACTGCCGGGGAGATATCGGTGATTCCATAACGGAGGGAAGATATCGGTGATTCCGTAATGGAGGGGAGATATCTGTGATTCCATTATGATGAGGAGATAACGGTGATTCCATGATAGAGGAGAAATATCGGTGATTCCATAATGGAGGACAAATAATGGTGATTCCATATTGGAGAGGAGATATCGGTGATTCCATAATGGAGGTGAAATATTGGTGATTCCATAAGGCCGGGGAGATATCGGTGATTCCATAACGGAGGGGAGATATCGATGATTCCGTAATGGAGGGGAGATATCGGTGATTCCATTATGATGAGGAGATAACGGTGATTCCATGATAGAGCGAAAATATCGGCGATTCCATAATGGAGGACAAATAATGGTGATTCCATATTGGAGAGGAGATATCGGTGATTCCATAATGGAGGGGAGATATCGGTGATTCCAAATCGCAGGAGAGATATCGGTGATTCCATAATGCAGGAGAAATATTGGAGATTCCATAATGGAGCTGAGGTATCAGTGATTCCATAATGGAGGAGAAATATCGGTGATTCCATAATGGAGGACAAATAATGGGTGATTCCATATTGGAGAGGAGATATCGGTGATTCCATAATGGAGGAGTAATATTGGTGATTCCATAATGGAAGAGGAAAAATTGTGATTCCATGATGAATGAAAAATAATGGTGATTCCATATTGGAGAGGAGATATCGGTGATTCCATAATGGAGGAGAAATATTGGTGATTCCATAAAGGAAGAGGAAAAATGGTGATTCCATGATGAATGAGAAATAATGTTGATTCCATATTGGAGAGGAGATATCGGTGATTCCATAATGGAAGAGAAATATTGGTGATTCCATAATGGAGCTGAGGTATCGGTGATTCCATACTGCCGGGGAGATATCGGTGATTCCATAACGGAGGGAAGATATCGTTGATTCCGTAATGGAGGGGAGATATCTGTGATTCCATTATGATGAGGGGATAACGGTGATTCCATGATAAAGGAGAAATATCGGTGATTCCATAATGGAGGACAAATAATGGTGATTCCATATTGGAGAGGAGATATCGGTGATTCCATTACGGAGGGGAGATATCGGTGATTCCATAATGGAGGAGAAATATTGGTGATTCCATAAGGCCGGGGAGATATCGGTGATTCCATAACTGAGGGGAGATATCGATGATTCCATAATGGAGGGGAGATATCGGTGATTCCAAATCGCAGGAGAGATATCGGTGATTCCATAATGGAGGAGAAATATTGGAGATTCCATAATGGAGCTGAGGTATCAGTGATTCCATAATGGAGGAGAAATATTGGTGATTCCATAATGGAGGACAAATAATGGGTGATTCCATATTGGAGAGGAGATATCGGTGATTCCATAATGGAGGGGAGATATCGGTGATTCCAAATCGCAGGAGAGATATCGGTGATTCCATAATGGAGGAGAAATATTGGAGATTCCATAATTGAGCTGAGGTATCAGTGATTCCATAATGGAGCAGAAATATCGGTGATTCCATAATGGAGGACAAATAATGGGTGATTCCATATTGGAGAGGAGATATCGGTGATTCCATAATGGAGGAGAAATATTGGTGATTCCATAATGGAAGAGGAAAAATGGTGATTCCATGATGAATGAGAAATAATGGTGATTCCATATTGGAGAGGAGATATCGGTGATTCCATAACGGAGGGGTGATATAGGTGATTGCATAATGGGGAGAAATATTGGTGATTCCATAATGGAACCGAGGTATCGGTGATTCCATAATGCCGGGGAGATATCGATGATTCCATAACGGAGGGGAGATATCGATGATTCCATAATGGAGGGGAGATATCGGTGATTCCAAAACGCAGGAGAGATATCGGTGAGTCCATAATGGAGGAGAAATATTGGAGATTCCATAATGGAGCTGAGGTATCAGTGATTCCATAATGGAGGAGAAATATCGGTGATTCCATATTGGAGAGGAGATAACGGTGATTCCATAATGGAGGAGAAATATTGGTGATTCCATAATGGAGGGGAGATATCGGTGATTCCATAATGGAGGAGAGATGTCGGTGATTCCATAATGGAGGAGAAATAATGGTGATTCCATATTGGAGAGGAGATATCGGTGATTCCATAACGGACTGGAGATATCGGTGATTCCATAATGGAAGAGAAATATTGGTGATTCCATAATGGATCTGAGGTATCGGTGATTCCATACTGCCGGGGAGATATCGGTGATTCCATAACGGAGGGAAGATATCGTTGATTCCGTAATGGAGGGGAGATATCTGTGATTCCATTATGATGAGGAGATAACGGTGATTCCATGATAGAGGAGAAATATCGGTGATTCCATAATGGAGGACAAATAATGGTGATTCCATATTGGAGAGGAGATATCGATGATTCCATAATGGAGGGGAGATATCGGTGATTCCAAATCGCAGGAGAGATATCGGTGATTCCATAATGGAGGAGAAATATTGGAGATTCCATAATGGAGGACAAATAATGGGTGATTCCCTATTGGAGAGGAGATATCGGTGATTCCATAATGGAGGGGAGATATCGGTGATTCCAAATCGCAGGAGAGATATCGGTGATTCCATAATGGAGGAGAAATATTGGAGATTCCATAATTGAGCTGAGGTATCAGTGATTCCATAATGGAGCAGAAATATCGGTGATTCCATAATGGAGGACAAATAATGGGTGATTCCATATTGGAGAGGAGATATCGGTGATTCCATAATGGAGGAGAAATATTGGTGATTCCATAATGGAAGAGGAAAAATGGTGATTCCATGATGAATGAGAGATAATGGTGATTCCATATTGGAGAGGAGATATCGGTGATTCCATAACGGAGGGGTGATATAGGTGATTGCATAATGGGGAGAAATATTGGTGATTCCATAATGGAACCGAGGTATCGGTGATTCCATAATGCCGGGGAGATATCGGTGATTCCATAATGGAGGAGAAATATTGGTGATTCCATAAGGCCGGGGAGATATCGGTGATTCCATAACTGAGGGGAGATATCGATGATTCCATAATGGAGGGGAGATATCGGTGATTCCAAATCGCAGGAGAGATATCGGTGATTCCATAATGGAGGAGAAATATTGGAGATTCCATAATGGAGCTGAGGTATCAGTGATTCCATAATGGAGGAGAAATATTGGTGATTCCATAATGGAGGACAAATAATGGGTGATTCCATATTGGAGAGGAGATATCGGTGATTCCATAATGGAGGGGAGATATCGGTGATTCCAAATCGCAGGAGAGATATCGGTGATTCCATAATGGAGGAGAAATATTGGAGATTCCATAATTGAGCTGAGGTATCAGTGATTCCATAATGGAGCAGAAATATCGGTGATTCCATAATGGAGGACAAATAATGGGTGATTCCATATTGGAGAGGAGATATCGGTGATTCCATAATGGAGGAGAAATATTGGTGATTCCATAATGGAAGAGGAAAAATGGTGATTCCATGATGAATGAGAAATAATGGTGATTCCATATTGGAGAGGAGATATCGGTGATTCCATAACGGAGGGGTGATATAGGTGATTGCATAATGGGGAGAAATATTGGTGATTCCATAATGGAACCGAGGTATCGGTGATTCCATAATGCCGGGGAGATATCGATGATTCCATAACGGAGGGGAGATATTGATGATTCCATAATGGAGGGGAGATATCGGTGATTCCAAAACGCAGGAGAGATATCGGTGAGTCCATAATGGAGGAGAAATATTGGAGATTCCATAATGGAGCTGAGGTATCAGTGATTCCATAATGGAGGAGAAATATCGGTGATTCCATATTGGAGAGGAGATAACGGTGATTCCATAATGGAGGAGAAATATTGGTGATTCCATAATGGAGGGGAGATATCGGTGATTCCATAATGGAGGAGAGATGTCGGTGATTCCATAATGGAGGAGAAATAATGGTGATTCCGTATTGGAGAGGAGATATCGGTGATTCCATAACGGACTGGAGATATCGGTGATTCCATAATGGAAGAGAAATATTGGTGATTCCATAATGGATCTGAGGTATCGGTGATTCCATACTGCCGGGGAGATATCGGTGATTCCATAACGGAGGGAAGATATCGTTGATTCCGTAATGGAGGGGAGATATCTGTGATTCCATTATGATGAGGAGATAACGGTGATTCCATGATAGAGGAGAAATATCGGTGATTCCATAATGGAGGACAAATAATGGTGATTCCATATTGGAGAGGAGATATCGGTGATTCCATAATGGAGGAGAAATATTGGTGATTCCATAAGGCCGGGGAGATATCGGTGATTCCTTAACGGAGGGGAGATATCGATGATTCCATAATGGAGGGGAGATATCGGTGATTCCAAATCGCAGGAGAGATATCGGTGATTCCATAATGGAGGAGAAATATTGGAGATTCCATAATGGAGGACAAATAATGGGTGATTCCCTATTGGAGAGGAGATATCGGTGATTCCATAATGGAGGGGAGATATCGGTGATTCCAAATCGCAGGAGAGATATCGGTGATTCCATAATGGAGGAGAAATATTGGAGATTCCATAATTGAGCTGAGGTATCAGTGATTCCATAATGGAGCAGAAATATCGGTGATTCCATAATGGAGGACAAATAATGGGTGATTCCATATTGGAGAGGAGATATCGGTGATTCCATAATGGAGGAGAAATATTGGTGATTCCATAATGGAAGAGGAAAAATGGTGATTCCATGATGAATGAGAGATAATGGTGATTCCATATTGGAGAGGAGATATCGGTGATTCCATAACGGAGGGGGGATATAGGTGATTCCATAATGGGGGAGAAATATTGGTGATTCCATAATGGAACCGAGGTATCGGTGATTCCATAATGCCGGGGAGATATCGGTGATTCCATAACGGAGGGGAGATATCGATGATTCCATAAATGAGGGGAGATATCGGTGATTCCAAATCGCAGGAGAGATATCGGTGATTCCATAATGGAGGAGAAATATTGGAGATTCCATAATGGAGCTGAGGTATCAGTGATCCAATAATGGAGGAGAAATATCGGTGATTCCATAATGGAGGACAAATAATTGTGATTCCATATTGGAGAGGAGATATCGGTGATTCCATAATGGAGGAGAAATATTGGTGATTCCATAATGGAAGAGGAAAAATGGTGATTCCATGATGAATGAGAAATAATGGTGATTCCATATTGGAGAGGAGATATCGGTGATTCCATAACGGAGGGGTGATATAGGTGATTGCATAATGGGGAGAAATATTGGTGATTCCATAATGGAACCGAGGTATCGGTGATTCCATAATGCCGGGGAGATATCGGTGATTCCATAACGGAGGGGAGATATCGATGATTCCATAATGGAGGGGAGATATCGGTGATTCCAAAACGCAGGAGAGATATCGGTGAGTCCATAATGGAGGAGAAATATTGGAGATTCCATAATGGAGCTGAGGTATCAGTGATTCCATAATGGAGCTGAGGTATCAGTGATTCCATAATGGAGGAGAAATATCGGTGATTCCATATTGGAGAGGAGATAACGGTGATTCCATAATGGAGGAGAAATATTGGTGATTCCATAATGGAGGGGAGATATCGGTGATTCCATAATGGAGGAGAGATGTCGGTGATTCCATAATGGAGGAGAAATAATGGTGATTCCATATTGGAGAGGAGATATCGGTGATTCCATAACGGACTGGAGATATCGGTGATTCCATAATGGAAGAGAAATATTGGTGATTCCATAATGGAGCTGAGGTATCGGTGATTCCATACTGCCGGGGAGATATCGGTGATTCCATAACGGAGGGAAGATATCGTTGATTCCGTAATGGAGGGGAGATATCTGTGATTCCATTATGATGAGGAGATAACGGTGATTCCATGATAGAGGAGAAATATCGGTGATTCCATAATGGAGGACAAATAATGGTGATTCCATATTGGAGAGGAGATATCGGTGATTCCATTACGGAGGGGAGATATCGGTGATTCCATAATGGAGGAGAAATATTGGTGATTCCATAAGGCCGGGGAGATATCGGTGATTCCATAACGGAGGGGAGATATCGATGATTCCATAATGGAGGGGAGATATCGGTGATTCCAAATCGCAGGAGAGATATCGGTGATTCCATAATGGAGGAGAAATATTGGAGATTCCATAATGGAGCTGAGGTATCAGTGATTCCATAATGGAGGAGAAATATCGGTGATTCCATAATGGAGGACAAATAATGGGTGATTCCCTATTGGAGAGGAGATATCGGTGATTCCATAATGGAGGGGAGATATCGGTGATTCCAAATCGCATGAGAGATATCGGTGATTCCATAATGGAGGAGAAATATTGGAGATTCCATAATTGAGCTGAGGTATCAGTGATTCCATAATGGAGCAGAAATATCGGTGATTCCATAATGGAGGACAAATAATGGGTGATTCCATATTGGAGAGGAGATATCGGTGATTCCATAATGGAGGAGAAATATTGGTGATTCCATAATGGAGGACAAATAATGGGTGATTCCATATTGGAGAGGAGATATCGGTGATTCCATAATGGAGGAGAAACATTGGTGATTCCATAATGGAAGAGGAAAAATGGTGATTCCATGATGAATGAGAGATAATGGTGATTCCATATTGGAGAGGAGATATCGGTGATTCCATAACGGAGGGGGGATATAGGTGATTCCATAATGGGGGAGAAATATTGGTGATTCCATAATGGAACCGAGGTATCGGTGATTCCATAATGCCGGGGAGATATCGGTGATTCCATAACGGAGGGGAGATATCGATGATTCCATAAATGAGGGGAGATATCGGTGATTCCAAATCGCAGGAGAGATATCGGTGATTCCATAACGGAGGGGAGATATCGATGATTCCATAAATGAGGGGAGATATCGGTGATTCCAAATCGCAGGAGAGATATCGGTGATTCCATAATGGAGGACAAATAATTGTGATTCCATATTGGAGAGGAGATATCGGTGATTCCATAATGGAGGAGAAATATTGGTGATTCCATAATGGAAGAGGAAAAATGGTGATTCCATGATGAATGAGAAATAATGGTGATTCCATATTGGAGAGGAGATATCGGTGATTCCATAACGGAGGGGAGATATCGATGATTCCTTAAATGAGGGGAGATATCGGTGATTCCAAATCGCAGGAGAGATATCGGTGATTCCATAATGGAGGAGAAATATTGGAGATTCCATAATGGAGCTGAGGTATCAGTGATTCAATAATGGAGGAGAAATATCGGTGATTCCATACTGGAGGACAAATAATTGTGATTCCATATTGGAGAGGAGATATCGGTGATTCCATAATGGAAGAGGAAAAATGGTGATTCCATGATGAATGAGAAATAATGGTGAGGAGATATCGGTGATTCCATAACGGAGGGGGGATATAGGTGATTCCATAATGGGGAGAAATATTGGTGATTCCATAATGGAACCGAGGTATCGGTGGTTCCATAATGCCGGGGAGATATCGGTGACTCCATAACGGAGGGGAGATATCGGTGATTCCATAATGGAGGAGAAATATTGGTGATTCGATATTGGAACCGAGGTATCGGTGATTCCATAATGCCGGGGAGATATCAGTGATTCCATAACGGAGGGGAGGTATCGATGATTCCATAATGGAGGGGAGATATCGGTGATTCCAAAACGCAGGAGAGATATCGGTGAGTCCATAATGGAGGAGGAATATTGGAGATTCCATAATTGAGCTGAGGTATCAGTGATTCCATAATTGTGGGGAGATATCGGTGATTCCATATTGGAGGAATAATATAAGCGATTCCATAATGGAGGGGAGATATCGGTGATTCCATAATGGAGGAGAGATATTGGCTATTCCATAATGGAGGAGAAATAATGGTGATTCCATCATGGAGCTGAGGTATCAGTGATTCCATAATGGAGGGGAGATATTGGGGATTCCATAATAGGGGAGAGATATTGGTGATTCCATATTGGAGGAGAAATAGTGGTGATTCCATCATGGAGCTGAGATATCAGTGATTCCATAATGGAGGGGAGATAACGGTGATTCCATAATGGAGGGGAGATATCGGTGATTCCATAATGGAGGAGGGATGTCGGTGATTCCATAATGGAGGAGAAATAATGGTGATTCCATATTGGAGAGGAGATATCGGTGAATCCATAACGGACTGGAGATATTGGTGATTCCATAATGGAGCTGAGGTATCGGTGATTCCATACTGCCGGGGAGATATCGGTGATTCCATAACGGAGGGAAGATATCGGTGATTCCGTAATGGAGGAGAAATAATGGTGATTCCATCATGGAGCTGAGGTATCAGTGATTCCATAATGGAGGGGAGATATTGGGGATTCCATATTGGAGGAGAAATAATGGTGATTCCATATTGGAGGAGAAATAATGGTGATTCCATCATGGAGCTGAGATATCAGTGATTCCATAATGGAGGGGAGATAACGGTGATTCCATAATGGAGGGGAGATATCGGTGATTCCATAATGGAGGAGGGATGTCGGTGATTCCATAATGGAGGAGAAATAATGGTGATTCCATATTGGAGACGAGATATCGGTGAATCCATAACGGACTGGAGATATTGGTGATTCCATAATGGAGCTGAGGTATCGGTGATTCCATACTGCCGGGGAGATATCGGTGATTCCATAACGGAGGGAAGATATCGGTGATTCCGTAATGGAGGGGAGATATCTGTGATTCCATTATGATGAGGAGATAACGGTGATTCCATGATAGAGGAGAAATATCGGTGATTCCATATTGGAGAGGAGATATCGGTGATTCCATTACGGAGGGGAGATATCGGTGATTCCATAATGGAGGAGAAATATTGGTGATTCCATAAGGCCGGGGAGATATCGATGATTCCATAATGGAGGGGAGATATCGGTGATTCCAAATCGCAGGAGAGATATCGGTGATTCCAAATCGCAGGAGAGATATTGGTGATTCCATAATGGAGGAGAAATATTGGAGATTCCATAATGGAGCTGAGGTATCAGTGATTCCATAATGGAGGAGAAATATCGGTGATTCCATAATGGAGGACAAATAATGGGTGATTCCATATTGGAGAGGAGATATCGGTGATTCCATAATGGAGGGGAGATATCGGTGATTCCAAATCGCAGGAGAGATATCGGTGATTCCATAATGGAGGAGAAATATTGGAGATTCCATAATGGAGCTGAGGTATCAGTGATTCAATAATGGAGGAGAAATATCGGTGATTCCATAATGGAGGACAAATAATTGTGATTCCATATTGGAGAGGAGATATCGGTGATTCCACAATGGAGGAGAAATATTGGTGATTCCATAATGGAAGAGGAAAAATGTTGATTCCATGATGAATGAGAAATAATGGTGATTCCATATTGGAGAGGAGATATCGGTGATTCCATAACGGAGGGGGGATATAGGTGATTCCATAATGGGGAGAAATATTGGTGATTCCATAATGGAACCGAGGTATCGGTGATTCCATACTGCCGGGGAGATATCGGTGATTCCGTAATGGAGGGGAGATATCGGTGATTCCATTATGATGAGGAGATAACGGTGATTCCATATTGGAGAGGAGATATCGGTGATTCCATAACGGAGGGGTGATATAGGTGATTGCATAATGGGGAGAAATATTGGTGATTCCATAATGGAACCGAGGTATCGGTGATTCCATAATGCCGGGGAGATATCGGTGATTCCATAACGGAGGGGAGATATCGATGATTCCATAATGGAGGGGAGATATCGGTGATTCCAAAACGCAGGAGAGATATCGGTGAGTCCATAATGGAGGAGAAATATTGGAGATTCCATAATGGAGCTGAGGTATCAGTGATTCCATAATGGAGCTGAGGCATCAGTGATTCCATAATGGAGGAGAAATATCGGTGATTCCATATTGGAGAGGAGATAACGGTGATTCCATAATGGAGGAGAAATATTGGTGATTCCATAATGGAGGGGAGATATCGGTGATTCCATAATGGAGGAGAGATGTCGGTGATTCCATAATGGAGGAGAAATAATGGTGATTCCATATTGGAGAGGAGATATCGGTGATTCCATAACGGACTGGAGATATCGGTGATTCCATAATGGAAGAGAAATATTGGTGATTCCATAATGGAGCTGAGGTATCGGTGATTCCATACTGCCGGGGAGATATCGGTGATTCCATAACGGAGGGAAGATATCGTTGATTCCGTAATGGAGGGGAGATATCTGTGATTCCATTATGATGAGGAGATAACGGTGATTCCATGATAGAGGAGAAATATCGGTGATTCCATAATGGAGGACAAATAATGGTGATTCCATATTGGAGAGGAGATATCGGTGATTCCATTACGGAGGGGAGATATCGGTGATTCCATAATGGAGGAGAAATATTGGTGATTCCATAAGGCCGGGGAGATATCGGTGATTCCATAACGGAGGGGAGATATCGATGATTCCATAATGGAGGGGAGATATCGGTGATTCCAAATCGCAGGAGAGATATCGGTGATTCCATAATGGAGGAGAAATATTGGAGATTCCATAATGGAGGGGAGATATCGGTGATTCCAAATCGCAGGAGAGATATCGGTGATTCCAAATCGCAGGAGAGATATTGGTGATTCCATAATGGAGGAGAAATATTGGAGATTCCATAATGGAGCTGAGGTATCAGTGATTCCATAATGGAGGAGAAATATCGGTGATTCCATAATGGAGGACAAATAATGGGTGATTCCATATTGGAGAGGAGATATCGGTGATTCCATAATGGAGGGGAGATATCGGTGATTCCAAATCGCAGGAGAGATATCGGTGATTCCATAATGGAGGAGAAATATTGGAGATTCCATAATGGAGCTGAGGTATCAGTGATTCAATAATGGAGGAGAAATATCGGTGATTCCATAATGGAGGACAAATAATTGTGATTCCATATTGGAGAGGAGATATCGGTGATTCCACAATGGAGGAGAAATATTGGTGATTCCATAATGGAAGAGGAAAAATGGTGATTCCATGATGAATGAGAAATAATGGTGATTCCATATTGGAGAGGAGATATCGGTGATTCCATAACGGAGGGGGGATATAGGTGATTCCATAATGGGGAGAAATATTGGTGATTCCATAATGGAACCGAGGTATCGGTGATTCCATACTGCCGGGGAGATATCGGTGATTCCGTAATGGAGGGGAGATATCGGTGATTCCATTATGATGAGGAGATAACGGTGATTCCATATTGGAGAGGAGATATCGGTGATTCCATAACGGAGGGGTGATATAGGTGATTGCATAATGGGGAGAAATATTGGTGATTCCATAATGGAACCGAGGTATCGGTGATTCCATAATGCCGGGGAGATATCGGTGATTCCATAACGGAGGGGAGATATCGATGATTCCATAATGGAGGGGAGATATCGGTGATTCCAAAACGCAGGAGAGATATCGGTGAGTCCATAATGGAGGAGAAATATTGGAGATTCCATAATGGAGCTGAGGTATCAGTGATTCCATAATGGAGCTGAGGTATCAGTGATTCCATAATGGAGGAGAAATATCGGTGATTCCATATTGGAGAGGTGATAACGGTGATTCCATAATGGAGGAGAAATATTGGTGATTCCATAATGGAGGGGAGATATCGGTGATTCCATAATGGAGGAGAGATATCGGTGATTCCATAATGGAAGAGAAATATTGGTGATTCCATAATGGAGCTGAGGTATCGGTGATTCCATACTGCCGGGGAGATATCGGTGATTCCATAACGGAGGGAAGATATCGTTGATTCCGTAATGGAGGGGAGATATCTGTGATTCCATTATGATGAGGAGATAACGGTGATTCCATGATAGAGGAGAAATATCGGTGATTCCATAATGGAGGACAAATAATGGTGATTCCATATTGGAGAGGAGATATCGGTGATTCCATTACGGAGGGGAGATATCGGTGATTCCATAATGGAGGAGAAATATTGGTGATTCCATAAGGCCGGGGAGATATCGGTGATTCCATAACGGAGGGGAGATATCGATGATTCCATAATGGAGGGGAGATATCGGTGATTCCAAATCGCAGGAGAGATATCGGTGATTCCATAATGGAGGAGAAATATTGGAGATTCCATAATGGAGGGGAGATATCGGTGATTCCAAATCGCAGGAGAGATATCGGTGATTCCATAATGGAGGAGAAATATTGGAGATTCCATAATGGAGGACAAATAATGGGTGATTTCCTATTGGAGAGGAGATATCGGTGATTCCATAATGGAGGGGAGATATCGGTGATTCCAAATCGCAGGAGAGATATCGGTGATTCCATAATGGAGGAGAAATATTGGAGATTCCATAATGGAGCTGAGGTATCAGTGATTCCATAATGGAGGAGAAATATCGGTGATTCCATAATGGAGGACAAATAATGGGTGATTCCCTATTGGAGAGGAGATATCGGTGATTCCATAATGGAGGGGAGATATCGGTGATTCCAAATCGCAGGAGAGATATCGGTGATTCCATAATGGAGGAGAAATATTGGAGATTCCATAATTGAGCTGAGGTATCAGTGATTCCATAATGGAGCAGAAATATCGGTGATTCCATAATGGAGGACAAATAATGGGTGATTCCATATTGGAGAGGAGATATCGGTGATTCCATAATGGAGGAGAAATATTGGTGATTCCATAATGGAAGAGGAAAAATGGTGATTCCATGATGAATGAGAGATAATGGTGATTCCATATTGGAGAGGAGATATCGGTGATTCCAAAACGCAGGAGAGATATCGGTGAGTCCATAATGGAGGAGGAATATTGGAGATTCCATAATTGAGCTGAGGTATCAGTGATTCCATAATTGTAGGGAGATATCGGTGATTCCATATTGGAGGAATAATATAAGCGATTCCATAATGGAGGGGAGATATCGGTGATTCCATAATGGAGGAGAAATATTGGTGATTCCATAATGGAGGGGAGATATCGGTGGTTCCATAATGGAGGAGAGATATTGGCTATTCCATAATGGAGGAGAAATAATGGTGATTCCATCATGGAGCTGAGGTATCAGTGATTCCATAATGGAGGGGAGATATTGGGGATTCCATAATAGGGGAGAGATATTGGTGATTCCATATTGGAGGAGAAATAATGGTGATTCCATCATGGAGCTGAGATATCAGTGATTCCATAATGGAGGGGAGATAACGGTGATTCCATAATGGAGGGGAGATATCGGTGATTCCATAATGGAGGAGGGATGTCGGTGATTCCATAATGGAGGAGAAATAATGGTGATTCCATATTGGAGAGGAGATATCGGTGAATCCATAACGGACTGGAGATATTGGTGATTCCATAATGGAGCTGAGGTATCGGTGATTCCATACTGCCGGGGAGATATCGGTGATTCCGTAATGGAGGGGAGATATCTGTGATTCCATTATGATGAGGAGATAACGGTGATTCCATGATAGAGGAGAAATATCGGTGATTCCATAATGGAGGACAAATAATGGTGATTCCATATTGGAGAGGAGATATCGGTGATTCCATTACGGAGGGGAGATATCGGTGATTCCATAATGGAGGAGAAATATTGGTGATTCCATAAGGCCGGGGAGATATCGATGATTCCATAATGGAGGGGAGATATCGGTGATTCCAAATCGCAGGAGAGATATCGGTGATTCCAAATCGCAGGAGAGATATTGGTGATTCCATAATGGAGGAGAAATATTGGAGATTCCATAATGGAGCTGAGGTATCAGTGATTCCATAATGGAGGAGAAATATCGGTGATTCCATAATGGAGGACAAATAATGGGTGATTCCATATTGGAGAGGAGATATCGGTGATTCCATAATGGAGGG
The DNA here is from genome assembly GCF_987345545.1 of Pholcus phalangioides. Taxonomy (NCBI): domain Eukaryota; kingdom Metazoa; phylum Arthropoda; class Arachnida; order Araneae; family Pholcidae; genus Pholcus; species Pholcus phalangioides. The sequence goes on from NW_028301602.1 coordinate 29,160,868, forward strand.
GAGATATCGGTGATTCCAAATCGCAGGAGAGATATCGGTGATTCCATAATGGAGGAGAAATATTGGATATTCCATAATGGAGCTGAGGTATCAGTGATTCCATAATGGAGGAGAAATATCGGTGATTCCGTAAGGGAGGACAAATAATGGGTGATTCCATATTGGAGAGGAGATATCGGTGATTCCATAATGGAGGAGAAATATTGGTGATTCCATAATGGAAGAGGAAAAATGGTGATTCCATGATGAATGAGAAATAATGGTGATTCCATATTGGAGAGGAGATATCGGTGATTCCATAACGGAGGGGAGATATCGATGATTCCATAAATGAGGGGAGATATCGGTGATTCCAAATCGCAGGAGAGATATCGGTGATTCCATAATGGAGGAGAAATATTGGAGATTCCATAATGGAGCTGAGGTATCAGTGATTCAATAATGGAGGAGAAATATCGGTGATTCCATAATGGAGGACAAATAATTGTGATTCCATATTGGAGAGGAGATATCGCTGATTCCACAATGGAGGAGAAATATTGGTGATTCCATAATGGAAGAGGAAAAATGGTGATTCCATGATGAATGAGAAATAATGGTGATTCCATATTGGAGAGGAGATATCGGTGATTCCATAACGGAGGGGTGATATAGGTGATTGCATAATGGGGAGAAATATTGGTGATTCCATAATGGAACCGAGGTATCGGTGATTCCATAATGCCGGGGAGATATCGGTGATTCCATAACGGAGGGGAGATATCGATGATTCCATAATGGAGGGGAGATATCGGTGATTCCAAAACGCAGGAGAGATATCGGTGAGTCCATAATGGAGGAGAAATATTGGAGATTCCATAATGGAGCTGAGGTATCAGTGATTCCATAATGGAGCTGAGGTATCAGTGATTCCATATTGGAGAGGAGATAACGGTGATTCCATAATGGAGGAGAAATATTGGTGATTCCATAATGGAGGGGAGATATCGGTGATTCCATAATGGAGGAGAGATGTCGGTGATTCCATAATGGAGGAGAAATAATGGTGATTCCATATTGGAGAGGAGATATCGGTGATTCCATAACGGACTGGAGATATCGGTGATTCCATAATGGAAGAGAAATATTGGTGATTCCATAATGGAGCTGAGGTATCGGTGATTCCATACTGCCGGGGAGATATCGGTGATTCCATAATGGAGGGGAGATATCTGTGATTCCATTATGATGAGGAGATAACGGTGATTCCATGATAGAGGAGAAATATCGGTGATTCCATAATGGAGGACAAATAATGGTGATTCCATATTGGAGAGGAGATATCGGTGATTCCATTACGGAGGGGAGATATCGGTGATTCCATAATGGAGGAGAAATATTGGTGATTCCATAAGGCCGGGGAGATATCGGTGATTCCATAACGGAGGGGAGATATCGATGATTCCATAATGGAGGGGAGATATCGGTGATTCCAAATCGCAGGAGAGATATCGGTGATTCCATAATGGAGGAGAAATATTGGAGATTCCATAATGGAGGACAAATAATGGGTGATTCCCTATTGGAGAGGAGATATCGGTGATTCCATAATGGAGGGGAGATATCGGTGATTCCAAATCGCAGGAGAGATATCGGTGATTCCATAATGGAGGAGAAATATTGGAGATTCCATAATTGAGCTGAGGTATCAGTGATTCCATAATGGAGCAGAAATATCGGTGATTCCATAATGGAGGACAAATAATGGGTGATTCCATATTGGAGAGGAGATATCGGTGATTCCATAATGGAGGAGAAATATTGGTGATTCCATAATGGAAGAGGAAAAATGGTGATTCCATGATGAATGAGATATAATGGTGATTCCATATTGGAGAGGAGATATCGGTGATTCCATAACGGAGGGGGGATATAGGTGATTCCATAATGGGGGAGAAATATTGGTGATTCCATAATGGAACCGAGGTATCGGTGATTCCATAATGCCGGGGAGATATCGGTGATTCCATAACGGAGGGGAGATATCGATGATTCCATAAATGAGGGGAGATATCGGTGATTCCATAAATGAGGGGAGATATCGGTGATTCCAAATCGCAGGAGAGATATCGGTGATTCCATAATGGAGGAGAAATATTGGAGATTCCATAATGGAGCTGAGGTATCAGTGATTCAATAATGGAGGAGAAATATCGGTGATTCCATAATGGAGGACAAATAATTGTGATTCCATATTGGACAGGAGATATCGGTGATTCCATAATGGAGGAGAAATATTGGTGATTCCATAATGGAAGAGGAAAAATGGTGATTCCATGATGAATGAGAAATAATGGTGATTCCATATTGGACAGGAGATATCGGTGATTCCATAACGGAGGGGTGATATAGGTGATTGCATAATGGGGAGAAATATTGGTGATTCCATAATGGAACCAAGGTATCGGTGATTCCATAATGCCGGGGAGATATCGGTGATTCCATAACGGAGGGGAGATATCGATGATTCCATAATGGAGGGGAGATATCGGTGATTCCAAAACGCAGGAGAGATATCGGTGAGTCCATAATGGAGGAGAAATATTGGAGATTCCATAATGGAGCTGAGGTATCAGTGATTCCATAATGGAGCTGAGGTATCTGTGATTCCATAATGGAGGAGAAATATCGGTGATTCCATATTGGAGAGGAGATAACGGTGATTCCATAATGGAGGAGAAATATTGGTGATTCCATAATGGAGGGGAGATATCGGTGATTCCATAATGGAGGAGAGATGTCGGTGATTCCATAATGGAAGAGAAATATTGGTGATTCCATACTGCCGGGGAGATATCGGTGATTCCATAACGGAGGGAAGATATCGTTGATTCCGTAATGGAGGGGAGATATCTGTGATTCCATTATGATGAGGAGATAACGGTGATTCCATGATAGAGGAGAAATATCGGTGATTCCATAATGGAGGACAAATAATGGTGATTCCATATTGGAGAGGAGATATCGGTGATTCCATTACGGAGGGGAGATATCGGTGATTCCATAATGGAGGAGAAATATTGGTGATTCCATAAGGCCGGGGAGATATCGGTGATTCCATAACGGAGGGGAGATATCGATGATTCCATAATGGAGGGGAGATATCGGTGATTCCAAATCGCAGTAGAGATATCGGTGATTCCATAATGGAGGAGAAATATTGGAGATTCCATAATGGAGCTGAGGTATCAGTGATTCCATAATGGAGGAGAAATATCGGTGATTCCATAATGGAGGACAAATAATGGGTGATTCCCTATTGGAGAGGAGATATCGGTGATTCCATAATGGAGGGGAGATATCGGTGATTCCAAATCGCAGAAGAGATATCGGTGATTCCATAATGGAGGAGAAATATTGGAGATTCCATAATTGAGCTGAGGTATCAGTGATTCCATAATGGAGCTGAAATATCGGTGATTCCATAATGGAGGACAAATAATGGGTGATTCCATATTGGAGAGGAGATATCGGTGATTCCATAATGGAGGAGAAATATTGGTGATTCCATAATGGAAGAGGAAAAATGGTGATTCCATGATGAATGAGAGATAATGGTGATTCCATATTGGAGAGGAGATATCGGTGATTCCATAACGGAGGGGGGATATAGGTGATTCCATAATGGGGGAGAAATATTGGTGATTCCATAATGGAACCGAGGTATCGTTGATTCCATAATGCCGGGGAGATATCGGTGATTCCATAACGGAGGGGAGATATCGATGATTCCATAAATGAGGGGAGATATCGGTGATTCCAAATCGCAGGAGAGATATCGGTGATTCCATAACGGAGGGGAGATATCGATGATTCCTTAAATGAGGGGAGATATCGGTGATTCCAAATCGCAGGAGAGATATCGGTGATTCCATAATGGAGGAGAAATATTGGAGATTCCATAATGGAGCTGAGGTATCAGTGATTCAATAATGGAGGAGAAATATCGGTGATTCCATACTGGAGGACAAATAATTGTGATTCCATATTGGAGAGGAGATATCGGTGATTCCTTAATGGAGGAGAAATATTGGTGATTCCATAATGGAAGAGGAAAAATGGTGATTCCATGATGAATGAGAAATAATGGTGATTCCATATTGGAGAGGAGATATCGGTGATTCCATAACGGAGGGGGGATATAGGTGATTCCTTAATGGGGAGAAATATTGGTGATTCCATAATGGAACCGAGGTATCGGTGGTTCCATAATGCCGGGGAGATATCGGTGACTCCATAACGGAGGGGAGATATCGGTGATTCCATAATGGAGGAGAAATATTGGTGATTCGATAATGGAACCGAGGTATCGGTGATTCCATAATGCCGGGGAGATATCGGTGATTCCATAACGGAGGGGAGGTATCGATGATTCCATAATGGAGGGGAGATATCGGTGATTCCAAAACGCAGGAGAGATATCGGTGAGTCCATAATGGAGGAGGAATACTGGAGATTCCATAATTGAGCTGAGGTATCAGTGATTCAATAATGGAGGAGAAATATCGGTGATTCCATAATGGAGGACAAATAATTGTGATTCCATATTGGAGAGGAGATATCGGTGATTCCATAATGGAGGAGAAATATTGGTGATTCCATAATGGAAGAGGAAAAATGGTGATTCCATGATGAATGAGAAATAATGGTGATTCCATATTGGAGAGGAGATATCGGTGATTCCATAACGGAGGGGTGATATAGGTGATTGCATAATGGGGAGAAATATTGGTGATTCCATAATGGAACCGAGGTATCGGTGATTCCATACTGCCGGGGAGATATCGGTGATTCCGTAATGGAGGGGAGATATCGGTGATTCCATTATGATGAGGAGATAACGGTGATTCCATATTGGAGAGGAGATATCGGTGATTCCATAACGGAGGGGTGATATAGGTGATTGCATAATGGGGAGAAATATTGGTGATTCCATAATGGAACCGAGGTATCGGTGATTCCATAATGCCGGGGAGATATCGGTGATTCCATAACGGAGGGGAGATATCGATGATTCCATAATGGAGGGGAGATATCGGTGATTCCAAAACGCAGGAGAGATATCGGTGAGTCCATAATGGAGGAGAAATGTTGGAGATTCCATAATGGAGCTGAGGTATCAGTGATTCCATAATGGAGCTGAGGTATCAGTGATTCCATAATGGAGCTGAGGTATCAGTGATTCCATAATGGAGGAGAAATATCGGTGATTCCATATTGGAGAGGAGATAACGGTGATTCCATAATGGAGGAGAAATATTGGTGATTCCATAATGGAGGGGAGATATCGGTGATTCCATAATGGAGGAGAGATGTCGGTGATTCCATAATGGAGGAGAAATAATGGTGATTCCATATTGGAGAGGAGATATCGGTGATTCCATAACGGACTGGAGATATCGGTGATTCCATAATGGAAGAGAAATATTGGTGATTCCATAATGGAGCTGAGGTATCGGTGATTCCATACTGCCGGGGAGATATCGGTGATTCCATAACGGAGGGAAGATATCGTTGATTCCGTAATGGAGGGGAGATATCTGTGATTCCATTATGATGAGGAGATAACGGTGATTCCATGATAGAGGAGAAATATCGGTGATTCCATAATGGAGGACAAATAATGGTGATTCCATATTGGAGAGGAGATATCGGTGATTCCATTACGGAGGGGAGATATCGGTGATTCCATAATGGAGGAGAAATATTGGTGATTCCATAAGGCCGGGGAGATATCGGTGATTCCATAACGGAGGGGAGATATCGATGATTCCATAATGGAGGGGAGATATCGGTGATTCCAAATCGCAGGAGAGATATCGGTGATTCCATAATGGAGGAGAAATATTGGAGATTCCATAATGGAGGACAAATAATGGGTGATTCCCTATTGGAGAGGAGATATCGGTGATTCCATAATGGAGGGGAGATATCGGTGATTCCAAATCGCAGGAGAGATATCGGTGATTCCATAATGGAGGAGAAATATTGGAGATTCCATAATGGAGCTGAGGTATCAGTGATTCCATAATGGAGGAGAAATATCGGTGATTCCATAATGGAGGACAAATAATGGGTGATTCCCTATTGGAGAGGAGATATCGGTGATTCCATAATGGAGGGGAGATATCGGTGATTCCAAATCGCAGGAGAGATATCGGTGATTCCATAATGGAGGAGAAATATTGGAGATTCGATAATTGAGCTGAGGTATCAGTGATTCCATAATGGAGCAGAAATATCGGTGATTCCATAATGGAGGACAAATAATGGGTGATTCCATATTGGAGAGGAGATATCGGTGATTCCATAATGGAGGAGAAATATTGGTGATTCCATAATGGAAGAGGAAAAATGGTAATTCCATGATGAATGAGAGATAATGGTGATTCCATATTGGAGAGGAGATATCGGTGATTCCAATACGCAGGAGAGATATCGGTGAGTCCATAATGGAGGAGGAATATTGGAGATTCCATAATTGAGCTGAGGTATCAGTGATTCCATAATTGTGGGGAGATATCGGTGATTCCATATTGGAGGAATAATATAAGCGATTCCATAATGGAGGGGAGATATCGGTGATTCCATAATGGAGGAGAAATATTGGTGATTCCATAATGGAGGGGAGATATCGGTGGTTCCATAATGGAGGAGAGATATTGGCTATTCCATAATGGAGGAGAAATAATGGTGATTCCATCATGGAGCTGAGGTATCAGTGATTCCATAATGGAGGGGAGATATTGGGGATTCCATAATAGGGGAGAGATATTGGTGATTCCATATTGGAGGAGAAATAATGGTGATTCCATCATGGAGCTGAGATAACGGTGATTCCATAATGGAGTGGAGATATCGGTGATTCCATAATGGAGGAGGGATGTCGGTGATTCCATAATGGAGGAGAAATAATGGTGATTCCATATTGGAGAGGAGATATCGGTGAATCCATAACGGACTGGAGATATTGGTGATTCCATAATGGAGCTGAGGTATCGGTGATTCCATACTGCCGGGGAGATATCGGTGATTCCGTAATGGAGGGGAGATATCTGTGATTCCATTATGATGAGGAGATAACGGTGATTCCATGATAGAGGAGAAATATCGGTGATTCCATAATGGAGGACAAATAATGGTGATTCCATATTGGAGAGGAGATATCGGTGATTCCATTACGGAGGGGAGATATCGGTGATTCCATAATGGAGGAGAAATATTGGTGATTCCATAAGGCCGGGGAGATATCGATGATTCCATAATGGAGGGGAGATATCGGTGATTCCAAATCGCAGGAGAGATATCGGTGATTCCAAATCGCAGGAGAGATATTGGTGATTCCATAATGGAGGAGAAATATTGGAGATTCCATAATGGAGCTGAGGTATCAGTGATTCCATAATGGAGGAGAAATATCGGTGATTCCATAATGGAGGACAAATAATGGGTGATTCCATATTGGAGAGGAGATATCGGTGATTCCATAATGGAGGGGAGATATCGGTGATTCCAAATCGCAGGAGAGATATCGGTGATTCCATAATGGAGGAGAAATATTGGATATTCCATAATGGAGCTGAGGTATCAGTGATTCCATAATGGAGGAGAAATATCGGTGATTCCGTAATGGAGGACAAATAATGGGTGATTCCATATTGGAGAGGAGATATCGGTGATTCCATAATGGAGGAGAAATATTGGTGATTCCATAATGGAAGAGGAAAAATGGTGATTCCATGATGAATGAGAAATAATGGTGATTCCATATTGGAGAGGAGATATCGGTGATTCCATAACGGAGGGGGGATATAGGTGATTCCATAATGGGGAGAAATATTGGTGATTCCATAATGGAACCGAGGTATCGGTGATTCCATACTGCCGGGGAGATATCGGTGATTCCGTAATGGAGGGGAGATATCGGTGATTCCATTATGATGAGGAGATAACGGTGATTCCATATTGGAGAGGAGATATCGGTGATTCCATAACGGAGGGGTGATATAGGTGATTGCATAATGGGGAGAAATATTGGTGATTCCATAATTGAACCGAGGTATCGGTGATTCCATAATGCCGGGGAGATATCGGTGATTCCATAACGGAGGGGAGATATCGATGATTCCATAATGGAGGGGAGATATCGGTGATTCCAAAACGCAGGAGAGATATCGGTGAGTCCATAATGGAGGAGAAATATTGGAGATTCCATAATGGAGCTGAGGTATCAGTGATTCCATAATGGAGCTGAGGTATCAGTGATTCCATATTGGAGAGGAGATAACGGTGATTCCATAATGGAGGAGAAATATTGGTGATTCCATAATGGAGGGGAGATATCGGTGATTCCATAATGGAGGAGAGATGTCGGTGATTCCATAATGGAGGAGAAATAATGGTGATTCCATATTGGAGAGGAGATATCGGTGATTCCATAACGGACTGGAGATATCGGTGATTCCATAATGGAAGAGAAATATTGGTGATTCCATAATGGAGCTGAGGTATCGGTGATTCCATACTGCCGGGGAGATATCGGTGATTCCATAACGGAGGGAAGATATCGTTGATTCCGTAATGGAGGGGAGATATCTGTGATTCCATTATGATGAGGAGATAACGGTGATTCCATGATAGAGGAGAAATATCGGTGATTCCATAATGGAGGACAAATAATGGTGATTCCATATTGGAGAGGAGATATCGGTGATTCCATTACGGAGGGGAGATATCGGTGATTCCATAACGGAGGGGAGATATCGATGATTCCATAATGGAGGGGAGATATCGGTGATTCCAAATCGCAGGAGAGATATCGGTGATTCCATAATGGAGGAGAAATATTGGAGATTCCATAATGGAGGACAAATAATGGGTGATTCCCTATTGGAGAGGAGATATCGGTGATTCCATAATGGAGGGGAGATATCGGTGATTCCAAATCGCAGGAGAGATATCGGTGATTCCATAATGGAGGAGAAATATTGGAGATTCCATAATTGAGCTGAGGTATCAGTGATTCCATAATGGAGCAGAAATATCGGTGATTCCATAATGGAGGACAAATAATGGGTGATTCCATATTGGAGAGGAGATATCGGTGATTCCATAATGGAGGAGAAATATTGGTGATTCCATAATGGAAGAGGAAAAATGGTGATTCCATGATGAATGAGAGATAATGGTGATTCCATATTGGAGAGGAGATATCGGTGATTCCATAACGGAGGGGGGATATAGGTGATTCCATAATGGGGGAGAAATATTCGTGATTCCATAATGGAACCGAGGTATCGGTGATTCCATAATGCCGGGGAGATATCGGTGATTCCATAACGGAGGGGAGATATCGATGATTCCATAAATGAGGGGAGATATCGGTGATTCCATAAATGAGGGGAGATATCGGTGATTCCAAATCGCAGGAGAGATATCGGTGATTCCATAATGGAGGAGAAATATTGGAGATTCCATAATGGAGCTGAGGTATCAGTGATTCAATAATGGAGGAGAAATATCGGTGATTCCATAATGGAGGACAAATAATTGTGATTCCATATTGGAGAGGAGATATCGGTGATTCCATAATGGAGGAGAAATATTGGTGATTCCATAATGGAAGAGGAAAAATGGTGATTCCATGATGAATGAGAAATAATGGTGATTCCATATTGGAGAGGAGATATCGGTGATTCCATAACGGAGGGGTGATATAGGTGATTGCATAATGGGGAGAAATATTGGTGATTCCATAATGGAACCGAGGTATCGGTGATTCCATAATGCCGGGGAGATATCGGTGATTCCATAACGGAGGGGAGATATCGATGATTCCATAATGGAGGGGAGATATCGGTGATTCCAAAACGCAGGAGAGATATCGGTGAGTCCATAATGGAGGAGAAATATTGGAGATTCCATAATGGAGCTGAGGTATCAGTGATTCCATAATGGAGCTGAGGTATCAGTGATTCCATAATGGAGGAGAAATATCGGTGATTCCATATTGGAGAGGAGATAACGGTGATTCCATAATGGAGGAGAAATATTGGTGATTCCATAATGGAGGGGAGATATCGGTGATTCCATAATGGAGGAGAGATGTCGGTGATTCCATAATGGAAGAGAAATATTGGTGATTCCATAATGGAGCTGAGGTATCGGTGATTCCATACTGCCGGGGAGATATCGGTGATTCCATAACGGAGGGAAGATATCGTTGATTCCGTAATGGAGGGGAGATATCTGTGATTCCATTATGATGAGGAGATAACGGTGATTCCATGATAGAGGAGAAATATCGGTGATTCCATAATGGAGGACAAATAATGGTGATTCCATATTGGAGAGGAGATATCGGTGATTCCATTACGGAGGGGAGATATCGGTGATTCCATAATGGAGGAGAAATATTGGTGATTCCATAAGGCCGGGGAGATATCGGTGATTCCATAACGGAGGAGAGATATCGATGATTCCATAATGGAGGGGAGATATCGGTGATTCCAAATCGCAGTAGAGATATCGGTGATTCCATAATGGAGGAGAAATATTGGAGATTCCATAATGGAGCTGAGGTATCAGTGATTCCATAATGGAGGAGAAATATCGGTGATTCCATAATGGAGGACAAATAATGGGTGATTCCCTATTGGAGAGGAGATATCGGTGATTCCATAATGGAGGGGAGATATCGGTGATTCCAAATCGCAGGAGAGATATCGGTGATTCCATAATGGAGGAGAAATATTGGAGATTCCATAATTGAGCTGAGGTATCAGTGATTCCATAATGGAGCAGAAATATCGGTGATTCCATAATGGAGGACAAATAATGGGTGATTCCATATTGGAGAGGAGATATCGGTGATTCCATAATGGAGGAGAAATATTGGTGATTCCATAATGGAAGAGGAAAAATGGTGATTCCATGATGAATGAGAGATAATGGTGATTCCATATTGGAGAGGAGATATCGGTGATTCCATAACGGAGGGGGGATATAGGTGATTCCATAATGGGGGAGAAATATTGGTGATTCCATAATGGAACCGAGGTATCGGTGATTCCATAATGCCGGGGAGATATCGGTGATTCCATAACGGAGGGGAGATATCGATGATTCCATAAATGAGGGGAGATATCGGTGATTCCAAATCGCAGGAGAGATATCGGTGATTCCATAACGGAGGGGAGATATCGATGATTCCATAAATGAGGGGAGATATCGGTGATTCCAAATCGCAGGAGAGATATCGGTGATTCCATAATGGAGGACAAATAATGGTGATTCCATATTGGAGAGGAGATATCGGTGATTCCATAACGGAGGGGAGATATCGATGATTCCTTAAATGAGGGGAGATATCGGTGATTCCAAATCGCAGGAGAGATATCGGTGATTCCATAATGGAGGAGAAATATTGGAGATTCCATAATGGAGCTGAGGTATCAGTGATTCAATAATGGAGGAGAAATATCGGTGATTCCATACTGGAGGACAAATAATTGTGATTCCATATTGGAGAGGAGATATCGGTGATTCCATAATGGAGGAGAAATATTGGTGATTCCATAATGGAAGAGGAAAAATGGTGATTCCATGATGAATGAGAAATAATGGTGATTCCATATTGGAGAGGAGATATCGGTGATTCCATAACGGAGGGGGGATATAGGTGATTCCATAATGGGGAGAAATATTGGTGATTCCATAATGGAACCGAGGTATCGGTGGTTCCATAATGCCGGGGAGATATCGGTGACTCCATAACGGAGGGGAGATATCGGTGATTCCATAATGGAGGAGAAATATTGGTGATTCGATAATGGAACCGAGGTATCGGTGATTCCATAATGCCGGGGAGATATCGGTGATTCCATAACGGAGGGGAGGTATCGATGATTCCATAATGGAGGGGAGATATCGGTGATTCCAAAACGCAGGTGAGATATCGGTGAGTCCATAATGGAGGAGGAATATTGGAGATTCCATAATTGAGCTGAGGTATCAGTGATTCCATAATTGTGGGGAGATATCGGTGATTCCATATTGGAGGAATAATATAAGCGATTCCATAATGGAGGGGAGATATCGGTGATTCCATAATGGAGGAGAAATATTGGTGATTCCATAATGGAGGGGAGATATCGGTGGTTCCATAATGGAGGAGAGATATTGGCTATTCCATAATGGAGGAGAAATAATGGTGATTCCATCATGGAGCTGAGGTATCAGTGATTCCATAATGGAGGGGAGATATTGGGGATTCCATAATAGGGGAGAGATATTGGTGATTCCATATTGGAGGAGAAATAATGGTGATTCCATCATGGAGCTGAGATATCAGTGATTCCATAATGGAGGGGAGATAACGGTGATTCCATAATGGAGGGGAGATATCGGTGATTCCATAATGGAGGAGGGATGTCGGTGATTCCATAATGGAGGAGAAATAATGGTGATTCCATATTGGAGAGGAGATATCGGTGAATCCATAACGGACTGGAGATATTGGTGATTTCATAATGGAGCTGAGGTATCGGTGATTCCATACTGCCGGGGAGATATCGGTGATTCCATAACGGAGGGAAGATATCGGTGATTCCGTAATGGAGGGGAGATATCTGTGATTCCATTATGATGAGGAGATAACGGTGATTCCATGATAGAGGAGAAATATCGGTGATTCCATAATGGAGGACAAATAATGGCGATTCCATATTGGAGAGGAGATATCGGTGATTCCATTACGGAGGGGAGATATCGGTGATTCCATAGTGGAGGAGAAATATTGGTGATTCCATAAGGCCGGGGAGATATCGATGATTCCATAATGGAGGGGAGATATCGGTGATTCCAAATCGCAGGAGAGATATCGGTGATTCCAAATCGCAGGAGAGATATTGGTGATTCCATAATGGAGGAGAAATATTGGAGATTCCATAATGGAGCTGAGGTATCAGTGATTCCATAATGGAGGAGAAATATCGGTGATTCCATAATGGAGGACAAATAATGGGTGATTCCATATTGGAGAGGAGATATCGGTGATTCCATAATGGAGGGGAGATATCGGTGATTCCAAATCGCAGGAGAGATATCGGTGATTCCATAATGGAGGAGAAATATTGGATATTCCATAATGGAGCTGAGGTATCAGTGATTCCATAATGGAGGAGAAATATCGGTGATTCCATAATGGAGGAGAAATATCGGTGATTCCATAATGGAGGACAAATAATGGGTGATTCCATATTGGAGAGGAGATATCGGTGATTCCATAATGGAGGAGAAATATTGGTGATTCCATAATGGAAGAGGAAAAATGGTGATTCCATGATGAATGAGAAATAATGGTGATTCCATATTGGAGAGGAGATATCGGTGATTCCATAACGGAGGGGAGATATCGATGATTCCATAAATGAGGGGAGATATCGGTGATTCCAAATCGCAAGAGAGATATCGGTGATTCCATAATGGAGGAGAAATATTGGAGATTCCATAATGGAGCTGAGGTATCAGTGATTCAATAATGGAGGAGAAATATCGGTGATTCCATAATGGAGGACAAATAATTGTGATTCCATATTGGAGAGGAGATATCGGTGATTCCACAATGGAGGAGAAATATTGGTGATTCCATAATGGAAGAGGAAAAATGGTGATTCCATGATGAATGAGAAATAATGGTGATTCCATATTGGAGAGGAGATATCGGTGATTCCATAACGGAGGGGGGATATAGGTGATTCCATAATGGGGAGAAATATTGGTGATTCCATAATGGAACCGAGGTATCGGTGATTCCATACTGCCGGGGAGATATCGGTGATTCCGTAATGGAGGGGAGATATCGGTGATTCCATTATGATGAGGAGATAACGGTGATTCCATGATAGAGCGAAAATATCGGCGATTCCATAATGGAGGACAAATAATGGTGATTCCATATTGGAGAGGAGATATCGGTGATTCCATTACGGAGGGGAGATATCGGTGATTCCATAATGGAGGTGAAATATTGGTGATTCCACAAGGCCGGGGAGATATCGGTGATTCCATAACGGAGGGGAGATATCGATGCTTCCGTAATGGAGGGGAGATATCGGTGATTCCATTATGATGAGGAGATAACGGTGATTCCATGATAGAGCGAAAATATCGGCGATTCCATAATGGAGGACAAATAATGGTGATTCCATATTGGAGAGGAGATATCGGTGATTCCATAATGGAGGGGAGATATCGGTGATTCCAAATCGCAGGAGAGATATCGGTGATTCCATAATGCAGGAGAAATATTGGAGATTCCATAATGGAGCTGAGGTATCAGTGATTCCATAATGGAGGAGAAATATCGGTGATTCCATAATGTAGGACAAATAATGGGTGATTCCATATTGGAGAGGAGATATCGGTGATTCCATAATGGAGGAGTAATATTGGTGATTCCATAATGGAAGAGGAAAAATGGTGATTCCATGATGAATGAAAAATAATGGTGATTCCATATTGGAGAGGAGATATCGGTGATTCCATAATGGAGGAGAAATATTTGTGATTCCATAATGGAAGAGGAAAAATGGTGATTCCATGATGAATGAGAAATAATGGTGATTCCATATTGGAGAGGAGATATCGGTGATTCCATAACGGAGGGGAGATATCGATGATTCCATAAATGAGGGGAGATATCGGTGATTCCAAATCGCAGGAGAGATATCGGTGATTCCATAATGGAGGAGAAATATTGGAGATTCCATAATGGAGCTGAGGTATCAGTGATTCAATAATGGAGGAGAAATATCGGTGATTCCATAATGGAGGACAAATAATTGTGATTCCATATTGGAGAGGAGATATCGGTGATTCCACAATGGAGGAGAAATATTGGTGATTCCATAATGGAAGAGGAAAAATGGTGATTCCATGATGAATGAGAAATAATGGTGATTCCATATTGGAGAGGAGATATCGGTGATTCCATAACGGAGGGGGGATATAGGTGATTCCATAATGGGGAGAAATATTGGTGATTCCATAATGGAACCGAGGTATCGGTGATTCCATACTGCCGGGGAGATATCGGTGATTCCATACTGCCGGGGAGATATCGGTGATTCCGTAATGGAGGGGAGATATCGGTGATTCCATTATGATGAGGAGATAACGGTGATTCCATGATAGAGCGAAAATAACGGCGATTCCATAATGGAGGACAAATAATGGTGATTCCATATTGGAGAGGAGATATCGGTGATTCCATTACGGAGGGGAGATATCGGTGATTCCATAATGGAGGTGAAATATTGGTGATTCCATAAGGCCGGGGAGATATCGGTGATTCCATAACGGAGGGGAGATATCGATGATTCCGTAATGGAGGGGAGATATCGGTGATTCCATTATGATGAGGAGATAACGATGATTCCATGATAGAGCGAAAATATCGGCGATTCCATAATGGAGGGGAGATATCGGTGATTCCAAATCGCAGGAGAGATATCGGTGATTCCATAATGCAGGAGAAATATTGGAGATTCCATAATGGAGCTGAGGTATCAGTGATTCCATAATGGAGGAGAAATATCGGTGATTCCATAATGTAGGACAAATAATGGGTGATTCCATATTGGAGAGGAGATATCGGTGATTCCATAATGGAGGAGTAATATTGGTGATTCCATAATGGAAGAGGAAAAATGGTGATTCCATGATGAATGAAAAATAATGGTGATTCCATATTGGAGAGGAGATATCGGTGATTCCATAATGGAGGAGAAATATTGGTGATTCCATAAAGGAAGAGGAAAAATGGTGATTCCATGATGAATGAGAAATAATGTTGATTCCATATTGGAGAGGAGATATCGGTGATTCCATAACGGAGGGGAGATATCGATGATTCCATAAAGGAGGGGAGATATCGGTGATTCCAAATCGCAGGAGAGATATCGGTGATTCCATAATGGAGGAGAAATATTGGAGATTCCATAATGGAGCTGAGGTATCAGTGATTCAATAATGGAGGAGAAATATCGTTGATTCCATAATGGAGGACAAATAATTGTGATTCCATATGGGAGAGGAGATATCGGTGATTCCATAATGGAGGAGAAATATTGGTGATTCCATAATGGAAGAGGAAAAATGGTGATTCTATGATGAATGAGAAATAATGGTGATTCCATATTGGAGAGGAGATATCGGTGATTCCATAACGGAGGGGGGATATAGGTGATTCCATAATGGGGAGAAATATTGATGATTCCATAATGGAACCGGGGTATCGGTGATTCCATACTGCCGGGGAGATATCGGTGATTCCGTAATGGAGGGGAGATATCGGTGATTCCATTATGATGAGGAGATAACGGTGATTCCATGATAGAGCGAAAATATCGGCGATTCCATAATGGAGGACAAATAATGGTGATTCCATATTGGAGAGGAGATATCGGTGATTCCATTACGGAGGGGAGATATCGGTGATTCCATAATGGAGGTGAAATATTGGTGATTCCATAAGGCCGGGGAGATATCGGTTATTCCATAACGGAGGGGAGATATCGATGATTCCATAATGGAGGGGAGATATCGGTGATTCCATAATGGAAGAGAAATATTGGAGATTCCATAATGGAGCTGAGGTGTCAGTGATTCCATAATGGAGGAGAAATATTGGTGATTCCATAAGGCCGGGGAGATATCGATGATTCCATAATGGAGGGGAGATATCGGTGATTCCAAATCGCAGGAGAGATATCGGTGATTCCAAATCGCAGGAGAGATATCGGTGATTCCAAATCGCAGGAGAGATATCGGTGATTCCAAATCGCAGGAGAGATATCGGTGATTCCATAATGCAGGAGAAATATTGGAGATTCCATAATGGAGCTGAGGTATCAGTGATTCCATAATGGAGGAGAAATATCGGTGATTCCATAATGGAGGACAAATAATGGGTGATTCCATATTGGAGAGGAGATATCGGTGATTCCATAATGGAGGAGTAATATTGGTGATTCCATAATGGAAGAGGATAAATGGTGATTCCATGATGAATGAGAAATAATGGTGATTCCATATTGGAGAGGAGATATCGGTGATTCCATAATGGAGGAGAAATATTGGTGATTCCATAATGGAAGAGGAAAAATGGTGATTCCATGATGAATGAGAAATAATGGTGATCCCATATTGGAGAGGAGATATCGGTGATTCCATAACGGAGGGGAGATATCGATGATTCATAAATGAGGGGAGATATCGGTAATTCCAAATCGCAGGAGAGATATCGGTGATTCCATAATGGAGGAGAAATATTGCAGATTCCATAATGGAGCTGAGGTATCAGTGATTCAATAATGGAGGAGAAATATCGGTGATTCCATAATGGAGGACAAATAATTGTGATTCCATATTGGAGAGGAGATATCGGTGATTCCATAATGGAGGAGAAATATTGGTGATTCCATAATGGAAGAGGAAAAATGGTGATTCCATGATGAATGAGAAATAATGGTGATTCCATATTGGAGAGGAGATATCGGTGATTCCATAACGGCGGGGGGATATAGGTGATTCCATAATGGGGAGAAATATTGGTGATTCCATAATGGAATCGAGGTATCGGTGATTCCATAATGCCGGGGAGATATCGGTGACTCCTTAACGGAGGGGAGATATCGGTGATTCCATAATGGAGGAGAAATATTGGTGATTCGATAATGGAACCGAGGTATCGGTGATTCCATAATGCCGGGGAGATATCGGTGATTCCATAACGGAGGGGAGGTATCGATGATTCCATAATGGAGGGGAGATATCGGTGATTCCAAAACGCAGGAGAGATATCGGTGAGTCCATAATGGAGGAGAAATATTGGAGATTCCATAATTGAGCTGAGGTATCAGTGATTCCATAATTGTGGGGAGATATCGGTGATTCCATATTGGAGGAATAATATAAGCGATTCCATAATGGAGGGGAGATATCGGTGATTCCATAATGGAGGAGAAATATTGGTGATTCCATAATGGAGGGGAGATATCGGTGGTTCCATAATGGAGGAGAGATATTGGCTATTCCATAATGGAGGAGAAATAATGGTGATTCCATCATGGAGCTGAGGTATCAGTGATTCCATAATGGAGGGGAGATATTGGGGATTCCATAATAGAGGAGAGATATTGGTGATTCCATATTGGAGGAGAAATAATGGTGATTCCATCATGGAGCTGAGATATCAGTGATTCCATAATGGAGGGGAGATAACGGTGATTCCATAATGGAGGGGAAATATTGGTGATTCCATAATGGAGGGGAGATATCGCTGATTCCATAATGGAGGAGAGATGTCGGTGATTCCATAATGGAGGAGAAATAATGGTGATTCCATATTGGAGAGGAGATATCAGTGAATCCATAACGGACTGGAGATATTGGTGATTCCATAATGGAGCTGAGGTATCGGTGATTCCATACTGCCGGGGAGATATCGGTGATTCCATAACGGAGGGAAGATATCGGTGATTCCGTAATGGAGGGGAGATATCTGTGATTCCATTATTATGAGGAGATAACGGTGATTCCATGATAGAGAAGAAATATCGGTGATTCCATAATGGAGGACAAATAATGGTGATTCCATATTGGAGAGGAGATATCAGTGATTCCATTACGGAGGGGAGATATCGGTGATTCCATAATGGAGGAGAAATATTGGTGATTCCATAAGGCCGGGGAGATATCGATGATTCCATAATGGAGGGGAGATATCGGTGATTCCAAATCGCAGGAGAGATATCGGTGATTCCAAATCGCAGGAGAGATATTGGTGATTCCATAATGGAGGAGAAATGTTGGAGATTCCATAATGGAGCTGAGGTATCAGTGATTCCATAATGGAGGAGAAATATCGGTGATTCCATAATGGAGGACAAATAATGGGTGATTCCATATTGGAGAGGAGATATCGGTGATTCGATAATGGAGGGGAGATATCGGTGATTCCAAATCGCAGGAGAGATATCGGTGATTCCATAATGGAGGAGAAATATTGGAGATTCCATAATGGAGCTGAGGTATCAGTGATTCAATAATGGAGGTGAAATATCGTTGATTCCATAATGGAGGACAAATAATTGTGATTCCATATTGGAGAGGAGATATCGGTGATTCCATAACGGAAGAGGAAAAATGGTGATTCCATGATGAATGAGAAATAATGGTGATTCCATATTGGAGAGGAGATATCGGTGATTCCATAACGGAGGGGGGATATAGGTGATTCCATAATGGGGAGAAATATTGATGATTCCATAATGGAACCGGGGTATCGGTGATTCCATACTGCCGGGGAGATATCGGTGATTCCGTAATGGAGGGGAGATATCTGTGATTCCATTATTATGAGGAGATAACGGTGATTCCATGATAGAGAAGAAATATCGGTGATTCCATAATGGAGGACAAATAATGGTGATTCCATATTGGAGAGGAGATATCAGTGATTCCATTACGGAGGGGAGATATCGGTGATTCCATAATGGAGGAGAAATATTGGTGATTCCATAAGGCCGGGGAGATATCGATGATTCCATAATGGAGGGGAGATATCGGTGATTCCAAATCGCAGGAGAGATATCGGTGATTCCAAATCGCAGGAGAGATATTGGTGATTCCAT
Organism: Pholcus phalangioides; assembly: GCF_987345545.1. NCBI lineage: Eukaryota > Metazoa > Arthropoda > Arachnida > Araneae > Pholcidae > Pholcus > Pholcus phalangioides. The sequence continues at coordinate 29,180,604 of NW_028301602.1, forward strand.
AATGGAGGAGAAATGTTGGAGATTCCATAATGGAGCTGAGGTATCAGTGATTCCATAATGGAGGAGAAATATCGGTGATTCCATAATGGAGGACAAATAATGGGTGATTCCATATTGGAGAGGAGATATCGGTGATTCGATAATGGAGGGGAGATATCGGTGATTCCAAATCGCAGGAGAGATATCGGTGATTCCATAATGGAGGAGAAATATTGGAGATTCCATAATGGAGCTGAGGTATCAGTGATTCAATAATGGAGGTGAAATATCGTTGATTCCATAATGGAGGACAAATAATTGTGATTCCATATTGGAGAGGAGATATCGGTGATTCCATAACGGAAGAGGAAAAATGGTGATTCCATGATGAATGAGAAATAATGGTGATTCCATATTGGAGAGGAGATATCGGTGATTCCATAACGGAGGGGGGATATAGGTGATTCCATAATGGGGAGAAATATTGATGATTCCATAATGGAACCGGGGTATCGGTGATTCCATACTGCCGGGGAGATATCGGTGATTCCGTAATGGAGGGGAGATATCGGTGATTCCATTATGATGAGGAGATAACGGTGATTCCATGATAGAGCGAAAATATCGGCGATTCCATAATGGAGGACAAATAATGGTGATTCCATATTAGAGAGGAGATATCGGTGATTCCATTACGGAGGGGAGATATCGGTGATTCCATAATGGAGGTGAAATATTGGTGATTCCATAAGGCCGGGGAGATATCGGTTATTCCATAACGGAGGGGAGATATCGATGATTCCATAATGGAGGGGAGACATCGGTGATTCCAAAACGCAGGAGAGATATCGGTGATTCCATAATGGAGCTGAGGTGTCAGTGATTCCATAATGGAGGAGGAATATTGGTGATTCCATAAGGCCGGGGAGATATCGATGATTCCATAATGGAGGGGAGATATCGGTGATTCCAAATCGCAGGAGAGATATCGGTGATTCCAAATCGCAGGAGAGATATCGGTGATTCCATAATGGAGGAGAAATATTGGAGATTCCATAATGGAGCTGAGGTATCAGTGATTCCATAATGGAGGAGAAATATCGGTGATTCCATAATGGAGGACAAATAATGGGTGATTCCATATTGGAGAGGAGATATCGGTGATTCCATAATGGAGGGGAGATATCGGTGATTCCAAATCGCAGGAGAGATATCGGTGATTCCATAATGCAGGAGAAATATTGGAGATTCCATAATGGAGCTGAGGTATCAGTGATTCCATAATGGAGGAGAAATATCGGTGATTCCATAATGGAGGACAAATAATGGGTGATTCCATATTGGAGAGGAGATATCGGTGATTCCATAATGGAGGAGTAATATTGGTGATTCCATAATGGAAGAGGAAAAATGGTGATTCCATGATGAATGAGAAATAATGGTGATTCCGTATTGGAGAGGAGATATCGGTGATTCCGTAATGGAGGAGAAATATTGGTGATTCCATAATGGAAGAGGAAAAATGGTGATTCCATGATGAATGAGAAATAATGGTGATTCCATATTGGAGAGGAGATATCGGTGATTCCATAACGGAGGGGAGATATCGATGATTCATAAATGAGGGGAGATATCGGTGATTCCAAATCGCAGGAGAGATATCGGTGATTCCATAATGGAGGAGAAATATTGGAGATTCCATAATGGAGCTGAGGTATCAGTGATTCAATAATGGAGGAGAAATATTGGTGATTCCATAATGGAAGAGGAAAAATGGTGATTCCATGATGAATGAGAAATAATGGTGATTCCATATTGGAGAGGAGATATCGGTGATTCCATAACGGAGGGGGGGATATAGGTGATTCCATAATGGGGAGAAATATTGGTGATTCCATAATGGAATCGAGGTATCGGTGATTCCATAATGCCGGGGAGATATCGGTGACTCCTTAACGGAGGGGAGATATCGGTGATTCCATAATGGAGGAGAAATATTGGTGATTCGATAATGGAACCGAGGTATCGGTGATTCCATAATGCCGGGGAGATATCGGTGATTCCATAACGGAGGGGAGGTATCGATGATTCCATAATGGAGGGGAGATATCGGTGATTCCAAAACGCAGGAGAGATATCGGTGATTCCATAATGGAGGAGAAATATTGGAGATTCCATAATGGAGCTGAGGTATCAGTGATTCAATAATGGAGGAGAAATATCGGTGATTCCATAATGGAGGACAAATAATTGTGATTCCATATTGGAGAGGAGATATCGGTGATTCCACAATGGAGGAGAAATATTGGTGATTCCATAATGGAAGAGGAAAAATGGTGATTCCATGATGAATGAGAAATAATGGTGATTCCATATTGGAGAGGAGATATCGGTGATTCCATAACGGAGGGGGGATATAGGTGATTCCATAATGGGGAGAAATATTGGTGATTCCATAATGGAACCGAGGTATCGGTGATTCCATACTGCCGGGGAGATATCGGTGATTCCGTAATGGAGGGGAGATATCGGTGATTCCATTATGATGAGGAGATAACGGTGATTCCATGATAGAGCGAAAATATCGGCGATTCCATAATGGAGGACAAATAATGGTGATTCCATATTGGAGAGGAGATATCGGTGATTCCATTACGGAGGGGAGATATCGGTGATTCCATAATGGAGGTGAAATATTGGTGATTCCACAAGGCCGGGGAGATATCGGTGATTCCATAACGGAGGGGAGATATCGATGCTTCCGTAATGGAGGGGAGATATCGGTGATTCCATTATGATGAGGAGATAACGGTGATTCCATGATAGAGCGAAAATATCGGCGATTCCATAATGGAGGACAAATAATGGTGATTCCATATTGGAGAGGAGATATCGGTGATTCCATAATGGAGGGGAGATATCGGTGATTCCAAATCGCAGGAGAGATATCGGTGATTCCATAATGCAGGAGAAATATTGGAGATTCCATAATGGAGCTGAGGTATCAGTGATTCCATAATGGAGGAGAAATATCGGTGATTCCATAATGTAGGACAAATAATGGGTGATTCCATATTGGAGAGGAGATATCGGTGATTCCATAATGGAGGAGTAATATTGGTGATTCCATAATGGAAGAGGAAAAATGGTGATTCCATGATGAATGAAAAATAATGGTGATTCCATATTGGAGAGGAGATATCGGTGATTCCATAATGGAGGAGAAATATTTGTGATTCCATAATGGAAGAGGAAAAATGGTGATTCCATGATGAATGAGAAATAATGGTGATTCCATATTGGAGAGGAGATATCGGTGATTCCATAACGGAGGGGAGATATCGATGATTCCATAAATGAGGGGAGATATCGGTGATTCCAAATCGCAGGAGAGATATCGGTGATTCCATAATGGAGGAGAAATATTGGAGATTCCATAATGGAGCTGAGGTATCAGTGATTCAATAATGGAGGAGAAATATCGGTGATTCCATAATGGAGGACAAATAATTGTGATTCCATATTGGAGAGGAGATATCGGTGATTCCACAATGGAGGAGAAATATTGGTGATTCCATAATGGAAGAGGAAAAATGGTGATTCCATGATGAATGAGAAATAATGGTGATTCCATATTGGAGAGGAGATATCGGTGATTCCATAACGGAGGGGGGATATAGGTGATTCCATAATGGGGAGAAATATTGGTGATTCCATAATGGAACCGAGGTATCGGTGATTCCATACTGCCGGGGAGATATCGGTGATTCCATACTGCCGGGGAGATATCGGTGATTCCGTAATGGAGGGGAGATATCGGTGATTCCATTATGATGAGGAGATAACGGTGATTCCATGATAGAGCGAAAATAACGGCGATTCCATAATGGAGGACAAATAATGGTGATTCCATATTGGAGAGGAGATATCGGTGATTCCATTACGGAGGGGAGATATCGGTGATTCCATAATGGAGGTGAAATATTGGTGATTCCATAAGGCCGGGGAGATATCGGTGATTCCATAACGGAGGGGAGATATCGATGATTCCGTAATGGAGGGGAGATATCGGTGATTCCATTATGATGAGGAGATAACGATGATTCCATGATAGAGCGAAAATATCGGCGATTCCATAATGGAGGGGAGATATCGGTGATTCCAAATCGCAGGAGAGATATCGGTGATTCCATAATGCAGGAGAAATATTGGAGATTCCATAATGGAGCTGAGGTATCAGTGATTCCATAATGGAGGAGAAATATCGGTGATTCCATAATGTAGGACAAATAATGGGTGATTCCATATTGGAGAGGAGATATCGGTGATTCCATAATGGAGGAGTAATATTGGTGATTCCATAATGGAAGAGGAAAAATGGTGATTCCATGATGAATGAAAAATAATGGTGATTCCATATTGGAGAGGAGATATCGGTGATTCCATAATGGAGGAGAAATATTGGTGATTCCATAAAGGAAGAGGAAAAATGGTGATTCCATGATGAATGAGAAATAATGTTGATTCCATATTGGAGAGGAGATATCGGTGATTCCATAACGGAGGGGAGATATCGATGATTCCATAAAGGAGGGGAGATATCGGTGATTCCAAATCGCAGGAGAGATATCGGTGATTCCATAATGGAGGAGAAATATTGGAGATTCCATAATGGAGCTGAGGTATCAGTGATTCAATAATGGAGGAGAAATATCGTTGATTCCATAATGGAGGACAAATAATTGTGATTCCATATGGGAGAGGAGATATCGGTGATTCCATAATGGAGGAGAAATATTGGTGATTCCATAATGGAAGAGGAAAAATGGTGATTCTATGATGAATGAGAAATAATGGTGATTCCATATTGGAGAGGAGATATCGGTGATTCCATAACGGAGGGGGGATATAGGTGATTCCATAATGGGGAGAAATATTGATGATTCCATAATGGAACCGGGGTATCGGTGATTCCATACTGCCGGGGAGATATCGGTGATTCCGTAATGGAGGGGAGATATCGGTGATTCCATTATGATGAGGAGATAACGGTGATTCCATGATAGAGCGAAAATATCGGCGATTCCATAATGGAGGACAAATAATGGTGATTCCATATTGGAGAGGAGATATCGGTGATTCCATTACGGAGGGGAGATATCGGTGATTCCATAATGGAGGTGAAATATTGGTGATTCCATAAGGCCGGGGAGATATCGGTTATTCCATAACGGAGGGGAGATATCGATGATTCCATAATGGAGGGGAGATATCGGTGATTCCATAATGGAAGAGAAATATTGGAGATTCCATAATGGAGCTGAGGTGTCAGTGATTCCATAATGGAGGAGAAATATTGGTGATTCCATAAGGCCGGGGAGATATCGATGATTCCATAATGGAGGGGAGATATCGGTGATTCCAAATCGCAGGAGAGATATCGGTGATTCCAAATCGCAGGAGAGATATCGGTGATTCCAAATCGCAGGAGAGATATCGGTGATTCCAAATCGCAGGAGAGATATCGGTGATTCCATAATGCAGGAGAAATATTGGAGATTCCATAATGGAGCTGAGGTATCAGTGATTCCATAATGGAGGAGAAATATCGGTGATTCCATAATGGAGGACAAATAATGGGTGATTCCATATTGGAGAGGAGATATCGGTGATTCCATAATGGAGGAGTAATATTGGTGATTCCATAATGGAAGAGGATAAATGGTGATTCCATGATGAATGAGAAATAATGGTGATTCCATATTGGAGAGGAGATATCGGTGATTCCATAATGGAGGAGAAATATTGGTGATTCCATAATGGAAGAGGAAAAATGGTGATTCCATGATGAATGAGAAATAATGGTGATCCCATATTGGAGAGGAGATATCGGTGATTCCATAACGGAGGGGAGATATCGATGATTCATAAATGAGGGGAGATATCGGTAATTCCAAATCGCAGGAGAGATATCGGTGATTCCATAATGGAGGAGAAATATTGCAGATTCCATAATGGAGCTGAGGTATCAGTGATTCAATAATGGAGGAGAAATATCGGTGATTCCATAATGGAGGACAAATAATTGTGATTCCATATTGGAGAGGAGATATCGGTGATTCCATAATGGAGGAGAAATATTGGTGATTCCATAATGGAAGAGGAAAAATGGTGATTCCATGATGAATGAGAAATAATGGTGATTCCATATTGGAGAGGAGATATCGGTGATTCCATAACGGCGGGGGGATATAGGTGATTCCATAATGGGGAGAAATATTGGTGATTCCATAATGGAATCGAGGTATCGGTGATTCCATAATGCCGGGGAGATATCGGTGACTCCTTAACGGAGGGGAGATATCGGTGATTCCATAATGGAGGAGAAATATTGGTGATTCGATAATGGAACCGAGGTATCGGTGATTCCATAATGCCGGGGAGATATCGGTGATTCCATAACGGAGGGGAGGTATCGATGATTCCATAATGGAGGGGAGATATCGGTGATTCCAAAACGCAGGAGAGATATCGGTGAGTCCATAATGGAGGAGAAATATTGGAGATTCCATAATTGAGCTGAGGTATCAGTGATTCCATAATTGTGGGGAGATATCGGTGATTCCATATTGGAGGAATAATATAAGCGATTCCATAATGGAGGGGAGATATCGGTGATTCCATAATGGAGGAGAAATATTGGTGATTCCATAATGGAGGGGAGATATCGGTGGTTCCATAATGGAGGAGAGATATTGGCTATTCCATAATGGAGGAGAAATAATGGTGATTCCATCATGGAGCTGAGGTATCAGTGATTCCATAATGGAGGGGAGATATTGGGGATTCCATAATAGAGGAGAGATATTGGTGATTCCATATTGGAGGAGAAATAATGGTGATTCCATCATGGAGCTGAGATATCAGTGATTCCATAATGGAGGGGAGATAACGGTGATTCCATAATGGAGGGGAAATATTGGTGATTCCATAATGGAGGGGAGATATCGCTGATTCCATAATGGAGGAGAGATGTCGGTGATTCCATAATGGAGGAGAAATAATGGTGATTCCATATTGGAGAGGAGATATCAGTGAATCCATAACGGACTGGAGATATTGGTGATTCCATAATGGAGCTGAGGTATCGGTGATTCCATACTGCCGGGGAGATATCGGTGATTCCATAACGGAGGGAAGATATCGGTGATTCCGTAATGGAGGGGAGATATCTGTGATTCCATTATTATGAGGAGATAACGGTGATTCCATGATAGAGAAGAAATATCGGTGATTCCATAATGGAGGACAAATAATGGTGATTCCATATTGGAGAGGAGATATCAGTGATTCCATTACGGAGGGGAGATATCGGTGATTCCATAATGGAGGAGAAATATTGGTGATTCCATAAGGCCGGGGAGATATCGATGATTCCATAATGGAGGGGAGATATCGGTGATTCCAAATCGCAGGAGAGATATCGGTGATTCCAAATCGCAGGAGAGATATTGGTGATTCCATAATGGAGGAGAAATGTTGGAGATTCCATAATGGAGCTGAGGTATCAGTGATTCCATAATGGAGGAGAAATATCGGTGATTCCATAATGGAGGACAAATAATGGGTGATTCCATATTGGAGAGGAGATATCGGTGATTCGATAATGGAGGGGAGATATCGGTGATTCCAAATCGCAGGAGAGATATCGGTGATTCCATAATGGAGGAGAAATATTGGAGATTCCATAATGGAGCTGAGGTATCAGTGATTCAATAATGGAGGTGAAATATCGTTGATTCCATAATGGAGGACAAATAATTGTGATTCCATATTGGAGAGGAGATATCGGTGATTCCATAACGGAAGAGGAAAAATGGTGATTCCATGATGAATGAGAAATAATGGTGATTCCATATTGGAGAGGAGATATCGGTGATTCCATAACGGAGGGGGGATATAGGTGATTCCATAATGGGGAGAAATATTGATGATTCCATAATGGAACCGGGGTATCGGTGATTCCATACTGCCGGGGAGATATCGGTGATTCCGTAATGGAGGGGAGATATCTGTGATTCCATTATTATGAGGAGATAACGGTGATTCCATGATAGAGAAGAAATATCGGTGATTCCATAATGGAGGACAAATAATGGTGATTCCATATTGGAGAGGAGATATCAGTGATTCCATTACGGAGGGGAGATATCGGTGATTCCATAATGGAGGAGAAATATTGGTGATTCCATAAGGCCGGGGAGATATCGATGATTCCATAATGGAGGGGAGATATCGGTGATTCCAAATCGCAGGAGAGATATCGGTGATTCCAAATCGCAGGAGAGATATTGGTGATTCCATAATGGAGGAGAAATGTTGGAGATTCCATAATGGAGCTGAGGTATCAGTGATTCCATAATGGAGGAGAAATATCGGTGATTCCATAATGGAGGACAAATAATGGGTGATTCCATATTGGAGAGGAGATATCGGTGATTCGATAATGGAGGGGAGATATCGGTGATTCCAAATCGCAGGAGAGATATCGGTGATTCCATAATGGAGGAGAAATATTGGAGATTCCATAATGGAGCTGAGGTATCAGTGATTCAATAATGGAGGTGAAATATCGTTGATTCCATAATGGAGGACAAATAATTGTGATTCCATATTGGAGAGGAGATATCGGTGATTCCATAACGGAAGAGGAAAAATGGTGATTCCATGATGAATGAGAAATAATGGTGATTCCATATTGGAGAGGAGATATCGGTGATTCCATAACGGAGGGGGGATATAGGTGATTCCATAATGGGGAGAAATATTGATGATTCCATAATGGAACCGGGGTATCGGTGATTCCATACTGCCGGGGAGATATCGGTGATTCCGTAATGGAGGGGAGATATCGGTGATTCCATTATGATGAGGAGATAACGGTGATTCCATGATAGAGCGAAAATATCGGCGATTCCATAATGGAGGACAAATAATGGTGATTCCATATTAGAGAGGAGATATCGGTGATTCCATTACGGAGGGGAGATATCGGTGATTCCATAATGGAGGTGAAATATTGGTGATTCCATAAGGCCGGGGAGATATCGGTTATTCCATAACGGAGGGGAGATATCGATGATTCCATAATGGAGGGGAGACATCGGTGATTCCAAAACGCAGGAGAGATATCGGTGATTCCATAATGGAGCTGAGGTGTCAGTGATTCCATAATGGAGGAGGAATATTGGTGATTCCATAAGGCCGGGGAGATATCGATGATTCCATAATGGAGGGGAGATATCGGTGATTCCAAATCGCAGGAGAGATATCGGTGATTCCAAATCGCAGGAGAGATATCGGTGATTCCATAATGGAGGAGAAATATTGGAGATTCCATAATGGAGCTGAGGTATCAGTGATTCCATAATGGAGGAGAAATATCGGTGATTCCATAATGGAGGACAAATAATGGGTGATTCCATATTGGAGAGGAGATATCGGTGATTCCATAATGGAGGGGAGATATCGGTGATTCCAAATCGCAGGAGAGATATCGGTGATTCCATAATGCAGGAGAAATATTGGAGATTCCATAATGGAGCTGAGGTATCAGTGATTCCATAATGGAGGAGAAATATCGGTGATTCCATAATGGAGGACAAATAATGGGTGATTCCATATTGGAGAGGAGATATCGGTGATTCCATAATGGAGGAGTAATATTGGTGATTCCATAATGGAAGAGGAAAAATGGTGATTCCATGATGAATGAGAAATAATGGTGATTCCGTATTGGAGAGGAGATATCGGTGATTCCGTAATGGAGGAGAAATATTGGTGATTCCATAATGGAAGAGGAAAAATGGTGATTCCATGATGAATGAGAAATAATGGTGATTCCATATTGGAGAGGAGATATCGGTGATTCCATAACGGAGGGGAGATATCGATGATTCATAAATGAGGGGAGATATCGGTGATTCCAAATCGCAGGAGAGATATCGGTGATTCCATAATGGAGGAGAAATATTGGAGATTCCATAATGGAGCTGAGGTATCAGTGATTCAATAATGGAGGAGAAATATTGGTGATTCCATAATGGAAGAGGAAAAATGGTGATTCCATGATGAATGAGAAATAATGGTGATTCCATATTGGAGAGGAGATATCGGTGATTCCATAACGGAGGGGGGGATATAGGTGATTCCATAATGGGGAGAAATATTGGTGATTCCATAATGGAATCGAGGTATCGGTGATTCCATAATGCCGGGGAGATATCGGTGACTCCTTAACGGAGGGGAGATATCGGTGATTCCATAATGGAGGAGAAATATTGGTGATTCGATAATGGAACCGAGGTATCGGTGATTCCATAATGCCGGGGAGATATCGGTGATTCCATAACGGAGGGGAGGTATCGATGATTCCATAATGGAGGGGAGATATCGGTGATTCCAAAACGCAGGAGAGATATCGGTGAGTCCATAATGGAGGAGAAATATTGGAGATTCCATAATTGAGCTGAGGTATCAGTGATTCCATAATTGTGGGGAGATATCGGTGATTCCATATTGGAGGAATAATATAAGCGATTCCATAATGGAGGGGAGATATCGGTGATTCCATAATGGAGGAGAGATATTGGCTATTCCATAATGGAGGAGAAATAATGGTGATTCCATCATGGAGCTGAAGTATCAGTGATTCCATAATAGAGGAGAGATATTGGTGATTCCATATTGGAGGAGAAATAATGGTGATTCCATCATGGAGCTGAGATATCAGTGATTCCATAATGGAGGGGAGATAACGGTGATTCCATAATGGAGGAGAAATATTGGTAATTCCATAATGGAGGAGAGATGTCGGTGATTCCATATTGGAGGAATAATATAAGCGATTCCATAATGGAGGGGAGATATCGGTGATTCCATAATGGAGGAGAAATATTGGTAATTCCATAATGGAGGAGAGATGTCGGTGATTCCATAATGGAGGAGAGATGTCGGTGATTCCATAATGGAGGAGAGATATCGGTGATTCCATATTGGAGGAATAATATAAGCGATTCCATAATGGAGGGGAGATATCGGTGATTCCATAATGGAGGAGAAATATTGGTGATTCCATAATGGAGGGGAGATATCGGTGATTCCATAATGGAGGAGAGATTTTGGCTATTCCATAATGGAGGAGAAATAATGGTGATTCCAACATGGAGCTGAAGTATCAGTGATTCCATAATAGAGGAGAGATATTGGTGATTCCATAATGGAGGAGAAATAATGGTGATTCCATATTGGAGAGGAGATATCGGTGATTCCATAACGGACTGGAGATATCGGTGATTCCACAATGGAAGAGAAATATTGGTGATTCCATAATGGAGCTGAGGTATCGGTGATTCCATACTGCCGGGGAGATATCGGTGATTCCATAACGGAGGGAAGATATCGGTGATTCCGTAATGGCGGGGAGATATCTGTGATTCCATTATGATGAGGAGATAACGGTGATTCCATGATAGAGGAGAAATATCGGTGATTCCATAATGGAGGACAAATAATGGTGATTCCATATTGGAGAGGAAATATCGGTGATTCCATTACGGAGGGGAGATATCGGGGATTCCATAATGGAGGAGAAATATTGGTGATTCCATAAGGCCGGGGAGATATCGGTGATTCCATAACGGAGGGGAGATATCGATGATTCCATAATGGAGGGGAGATATCGGTGATTCCAAATCGCAGGAGAGATATCGGTGATTCCAAATCGCAGGAGAGATATCGGTGATTCCAAATCGCAGGAGAGATATCGGTGATTCCATAATGGAGGAGAAATATTGGAGATTCCATAAGGGAGCTGAGGTATCAGTGATTCCATAATGGAGGAGAAATATCGGTGATTCCATAATGGAGGACAAATAATTGGTGATTCCATATTGGAAGAGGAAAAATGGTGATTCCATGATGAATGAGAAATAATGGTGATTCCATATTGGAGAGGAGATATCGGTGATTCCATAACGGAGGGGGGATATAGGTGATTCCATAATGGGGTAGAAATACTGGTGATTCCATAATGGAACCGAGGTATCGGTGATTCCATAATGCCGGGGAGATATCGGTGATTCCATAAATGAGGGAAGATATCGGTGATTCCAAATCGCAGGAGAGATATCGGTGATTCCATAATGGAGGAGAAATATTGGAGATTCCATAATGGAGCTGAGGTATCAGTGATTCAATAATGGAGGAGAAATAATTGTGATTCCATATTGGAGAGGAGATATCTGTGATTCCATAATGGAGGAGAAATATTGGTGATTCCATAATGGAAGAGAAAAAATGGTGATTCCATGATGATTGAGAAATAATGGTGATTCCATATTGGAGAGGAGATATCGGTGATTCCATAACGGAGGGGGGGATATAGGTGATTCCATAATGGGGAGAAATATTGGTGATTCCATAATGGAATCGAGGTATCGGTGATTCCATAATGCCGGGGAGATATCGGTGACTCCTTAACGGAGGGGAGATATCGGTGATTCCATAATGGAGGAGAAATATTGGTGATTCGATAATGGAACCGAGGTATCGGTGATTCCATAATGCCGGGGAGATATCGGTGATTCCATAACGGAGGGGAGGTATCGATGATTCCATAATGGAGGGGAGATATCGGTGATTCCAAAACGCAGGAGAGATATCGGTGAGTCCATAATGGAGGAGAAATATTGGAGATTCCATAATTGAGCTGAGGTATCAGTGATTCCATAATTGTGGGGAGATATCGGTGATTCCATATTGGAGGAATAATATAAGCGATTCCATAATGGAGGGGAGATATCGGTGATTCCATAATGGAGGAGAGATATTGGCTATTCCATAATGGAGGAGAAATAATGGTGATTCCATCATGGAGCTGAAGTATCAGTGATTCCATAATAGAGGAGAGATATTGGTGATTCCATATTGGAGGAGAAATAATGGTGATTCCATCATGGAGCTGAGATATCAGTGATTCCATAATGGAGGGGAGATAACGGTGATTCCATAATGGAGGAGAAATATTGGTAATTCCATAATGGAGGAGAGATGTCGGTGATTCCATAAGGGAGGAGAGATGTCGGTGATTCCATAATGGAGGAGAGATGTCGGTGATTCCATATTGGAGGAATAATATAAGCGATTCCATAATGGAGGGGAGATATCGGTGATTCCATAATGGAGGAGAAATATTGGTAATTCCATAATGGAGGAGAGATGTCGGTGATTCCATAATGGAGGAGAGATATCGGTGATTCCATATTGGAGGAATAATATAAGCGATTCCATAATGGAGGGGAGATATCGGTGATTCCATAATGGAGGAGAAATATTGGTGATTCCATAATGGAGGGGAGATATCGGTGATTCCATAATGGAGGAGAGATTTTGGCTATTCCATAATGGAGGAGAAATAATGGTGATTCCAACATGGAGCTGAAGTATCAGTGATTCCATAATAGAGGAGAGATATTGGTGATTCCATAATGGAGGAGAAATAATGGTGATTCCATATTGGAGAGGAGATATCGGTGATTCCATAACGGACTGGAGATATCGGTGATTCCACAATGGAAGAGAAATATTGGTGATTCCATAATGGAGCTGAGGTATCGGTGATTCCATACTGCCGGGGAGATATCGGTGATTCCATAACGGAGGGAAGATATCGGTGATTCCGTAATGGCGGGGAGATATCTGTGATTCCATTATGATGAGGAGATAACGGTGATTCCATGATAGAGGAGAAATATCGGTGATTCCATAATGGAGGACAAATAATGGTGATTCCGTATTGGAGAGGAAATATCGGTGATTCCATTACGGAGGGGAGATATCGGGGATTCCATAATGGAGGAGAAATATTGGTGATTCCATAAGGCCGGGGAGATATCGGTGATTCCATAACGGAGGGGAGATATCGATGATTCCATAATGGAGGGGAGATATCGGTGATTCCAAATCGCAGGAGAGATATCGGTGATTCCAAATCGCAGGAGAGATATCGGTGATTCCAAATCGCAGGAGAGATATCGGTGATTCCATAATGGAGGAGAAATATTGGAGATTCCATAAGGGAGCTGAGGTATCAGTGATTCCATAATGGAGGAGAAATATCGGTGATTCCATAATGGAGGACAAATAATTGGTGATTCCATATTGGAAGAGGAAAAATGGTGATTCCATGACGAATGAGAAATAATGGTGATTCCATATTGGAGAGGAGATATCGGTGATTCCATAACGGAGGGGGGATATAGGTGATTCCATAATGGGGTAGAAATACTGGTGATTCCATAATGGAACCGAGGTATCGGTGATTCCATAATGCCGGGGAGATATCGGTGATTCCATAACGGAGGGGAGATATCGATGATTCCATAAATGAGGGAAGATATCGGTGATTCCAAATCGCAGGAGAGATATCGGTGATTCCATAATGGAGGAGAAATATTGGAGATTCCATAATGGAGCTGAGGTATCAGTGATTCAATAATGGAGGAGAAATAATTGTGATTCCATATTGGAGAGGAGATATCTGTGATTCCATAATGGAGGAGAAATATTGGTGATTCCATAATGGAAGAGAAAAAATGGTGATTCCATGATGATTGAGAAATAATGGTGATTCCATATTGGAGAGGAGATATCGGTGATTCCATAACGGAGGGGGGATATAGGTGATTCCATAATGGGGAGAAATATTGGTGATTCCATAACGGAACCGAGGTATCGTTGATTCCATAATGCCGAGGAGATATCGGTGACTCCATAACGGAGGGGAGATATCGGTGATTCCATAATGGAGGAGAAATATTGGTGATTCCATAATGGAACCGAGGTATCGTTGATTCCATAATGCCGGGGAGATATCGGTGATTCCATAACGGAGGGGAGATATCGATGATTCCATAATGGAGGGGAGATATCGGTGATTCCAAAACGCAGGAGAGATATCGGTGAGTAAATAATGGAGGAGAAATATTGGAGATTCCATAATGGAGCTGAGGTATCAGTGATTCCATAATTGTGGCGAGATATCGGTGATTCCATATTGGAGGAATAATATAACCGATTCCATAATGGAGGGGAGATATCGGTGATTCCATAATGGAGGAGAAATATTGGTGATTCCATAATGGAGGGGAGATATCGGTGATTCCATAATGGAGGAGAGATATTGGCTATTCCATAATGGAGGAGAAATAATGGTGATTCCATCATGGAGCTGAGGTATCAGTGATTCCATAATAGAGGAGAGATATTGGTGATTCCATATTGGAGAAGAAATAATGGTGATTCCATCATGGAGCTGAGATATCAGTGATTCCATAATGGAGGGGAGATAACGGTGATTCCATAATGGAGGAGAAATATTGGTGATTCCATAATGGAGGAGAGATGTCGGTGATTCCATAATGGAGGAGAGATGTCGGTGATTCCGTAATGGAAGAGAAATAATGGTGATTCCATATTGGAGAGGAGATATCGGAGATTCCATATTGGAGAGGAGATATCGGTGATTCCATAACGGACTGGAGATATCGGTGATTCCATAATGGAAGAGAAATATTGGTGATTCCATAATGGAGCTGAGGTATCGGTGATTCCATACTGCCGGGGAGATATCGGTGATTCCATAACGGAGGGGAGATATCGATGATTCCATAATGGAGGGGAGATATCGGTGATTCCAAATCGCAGGAGAGATATCGGTGATTCCAAATCGCAGGAGAGATATCTGTGATTCCATAATGGAGGAGAAATATTGGAGATTCCATAATGGAGCTGAGGTATCAGTGATTCCATAATGGAGGAGAAATATCGGTGATTCCATAATGGAGGACAAATAATGGGTGATTCCATATTGGAGAGGAGATATCGGTGATTCCATAATGGAGGGGAGATATCGGTGATTCCAAATCGCAGGAGAGATATCGGTGATTCCATAATGGAGGAGAAATATTGGAGATTCCATAATGGAGCTGAGGTATCAGTGATTCCATAATGGAGGAGAAATATCGGTGATTCCATAATGGAGGACAAATAATGGGTGATTCCATATTGGAGAGGAGATATCGGTGATTCCATAATGGAGAAGAAATATTGGTGATTCCATAATGGAAGAGGAAAAATGGTGATTTCATGATGAATGAGAAATAATGATGATTCCATATTGGAGAGGAGATATCGGTGATTCCATAACGGAGGGGGGATATAGGTGATTCCATAATGGGGGAGAAATATTGGTGATTCCATAATGCCGGGGAGATATCGGTGATTCCATAACGGAGGGGAGATATCGGTGATTCCATAACGGAGGGGAGATATCGAAGATTCCATAAATGAGGGGAGATATCGGTGATTCCAAATCGCAGGAGAGATATCGGTGATTCCATAATGGAGGAGAAATATTGGAGATTCCATAATAGAGCTGAGGTATCAGTGATTCAATAATGGAGGAGAAATATCGGTGATTCCATAATGGAGGAGAAATATTGGTGATTCCATAATGGAAGAGGAAAAATGGTGATTCCATGATGAATGAGAAATAATGGTGATTCCATATTGGAGAGGAGATATCGGTGATTCCATAACGGAGGGGGGATATAGGTGATTCCATAATGGGGGAGAAATATTGGTGATTCCATAATGGAACCGAGGTATCGGTGATTCCATAATGCCGGTGAGATATCGGTGATTCCATAACGGAGGGGAGATATCGATGATTCCATAAATGAGGGGAGATATCGGTGATTCCAAATCGCAGGAGAGATATCGGTGATTCCATAATGGAGGAGAAATATTGGAGATTCTATAATGGAGCTGAGGTATCAGTGATTCCATAATGGAGCTGAGGTATCAGTGATTCCATAATGGAGGAGAAATATCGGTGATTCCATAATGGAGGACAAATAATTGTGATTCCATATTGGAGAGGAGATAACGGTGATTCCAGAACGGATGGGTGATATCGGTTATTCCATACTGGAGGAGAAATATTGGTGATTCCATAATGGAGCTGAGGTATCAGTGATTCCATGACGAAGGGGAGATATCGGTGATTCCATAATGGAGGAGAAATATTGGTGATTCCATAATGGAGCTGAGGTATCAGTGATTCCATAATGGAGGAGAGATATTGGTGATTCCATAATGCAGGAGAAATAATGGTGATTCCATCATGGAGCTGAGGTATCAGTGATTCCATAATGGAGGGGAGATATCGGTGATTTCATAATGGAGGAGAGATATTGAAGATTCCATAATGGAGGAATAATATTGGTGATTCCATAATGCAGGGGAGAAATCGGTGATTCCATAATGGAGGAGAAATATTGGTGATTCCATAACAAAGGGGAGATATCGGTGATTCCATAATGGAGGAGAGATATTGGTGATTCCATAATGCAGGAGAAATAATGGTGATTCCATCATGGAGCTGAGGTATCAGTGATTCCATAATGGAGGGGAGATATTGGGGATTCCATAATAGAGGAGAGATATTGGTGATTCCATATGGGAGGAGAAATAATGGTGATTCCATCATGGAGCTGAGATATCAGTGATTCCATAATGGAGGGGAGATAACGGTGATTCCATAATGGAGGAGAAATATTGGTGATTCCATAATGGAGGGGAGATATCGGTGATTCCATAATGGAGGAGAAATAATGGTGATTCCATATTGGAGAGGAGATATCGGTGATTCCATAACGGACTGGAGATATCGGTGATTCCATAATGGAAGAGAAATATTGGTGATTCCATAATGGAGCTGAGGTATCGGTGATTCCATACTGCCGGGGAGATATCGGTGATTCCATAACGGAGGGAAGATATCGTTGATTCCGTAATGGAGGGGAGATATCTGTGATTCCATTATGATGAGGGGATAACGGTGATTCCATGATAGAGGAGAAATATCGGTGATTCCATAATGGAGGACAAATAATGGTGATTCCATATTGGAGAGGAGATATCGGTGATTCCATTACGGAGGGGAGATATCGGTGATTCCATAATGGAGGAGAAATATTGGTGATTCCATAAGGCCGGGGAGATATCGGTGATTCCATAACGGAGGGGAGATATCGATGATTCCATAATGGAGGGGAGATATCGGTGATTCCAAATCGCAGGAGAGATATCGGTGATTCCATAATGGAGGAGCAATATTGGAGATTCCATAATGGAGCTGAGGTATCAGTGATTCCATAATGGAGGAGAAATATCGGTGATTCCATAATGGAGGACAAATAATGGGTGATTCCATATTGGAGAGGAGATATCGGTGATTCCATAATGGAGGGGAGATATCGGTGATTCCATAATGGAGGGGAGATATCGGTGATTCCAAATCGCAGGAGAGATATCGGTGATTCCATAATGGAGGAGAAATATTGGAGATTCCATAATTGAGCTGAGGTATCAATGATTCCATAATGGAGCAGAAATATCGGTGATTCCATAATGGAGGACAAATAATGGGTGATTCCATATTGGAGAGGAGATATCGGTGATTCCATAATGGAGGAGAAATATTGGTGATTCCATAATGGAAGAGGAAAAATGGTGATTCCATGATGAATGAGAAATAATGGTGATTCCATATTGGAGAGGAGATATCGGTGATTCCATAACGGAGGGGTGATATAGGTGATTGCATAATGGGGAGAAATATTGGTGATTCCATAATGGAACCGAGGTATCGGTGATTCCATAATGCCGGGGAGATATCGGTGATTTCATAACGGAGGGGAGATATCGATGATTCCATAAATGAGGGGAGATATCGGTGATTCCAAATCGCAGGAGAGATATCGGTGATTCCATAATGGAGGAGAAATATTGGAGATTCTATAATGGAGCTGAGGTATCAGTGATTCCATAATGGAGCTGAGGTATCAGTGATTCCATAATGGAGGAGAAATATCGGTGATTCCATAATGGAGGACAAATAATTGTGATTCCATATTGGAGAGGAGATAACGGTGATTCCAGAACGGATGGGTGATATCGGTTATTCCATACTGGAGGAGAAATATTGGTGATTCCATAATGGAGCTGAGGTATCAGTGATTCCATGACGGAGGGGAGATATCGGTGATTCCATAATGGAGGAGAAATATTGGTGATTCCATAATGGAGCTGAGGTATCAGTGATTCCATAATGGAGGAGAGATATTGGTGATTCCATAATGCAGGAGAAATAATGGTGATTCCATCATGGAGCTGAGGTATCAGTGATTCCATAATGGAGGGGAGATATCGGTGCTTTCATAATGGAGGAGAGATATTGAAGATTCCATAATGGAGGAATAATATTGGTGATTCCATAATGCAGGGGAGAAATCGGTGATTCCATAATGGAGGAGAAATATTGGTGATTCCATAACGGAGGGGAGATATCGGTGATTCCATAATGGAGGAGAGATATTGGTGATTCCATAATGCAGGAGAAATAATGGTGATTCCATCATGGAGCTGAGGTATCAGTGATTCCATAATGGAGGGGAGATATTGGGGATTCCATAATAGAGGAGAGATATTGGTGATTCCATATTGGAGGAGAAATAATGGTGATTCCATCATGGAGCTGAGATATCAGTGATTCCATAATGGAGGGGAGATAACGGTGATTCCATAATGGAGGAGAAATATTGGTGATTCCATAATGGAGGGGAGATATCGGTGATTCCATAATGGAGGAGAAATAATGGTGATTCCATATTGGAGAGGAGATATCGGTGATTCCATAACGGACTGGAGATATCGGTGATTCCATAATGGAAGAGAAATATTGGTGATTCCATAATGGAGCTGAGGTATCGGTGATTCCATACTGCCGGGGAGATATCGGTGATTCCATAACGGAGGGAAGATATCGTTGATTCCGTAATGGAGGGGAGATATCTGTGATTCCATTATGATGAGGGGATAACGGTGATTCCATGATAGAGGAGAAATATCGGTGTTTCCATAATGGAGGACAAATAATGGTGATTCCATATTGGAGAGGAGATATCGGTGATTCCATTACGGAGGGGAGATATCGGTGATTCCATAATGGAGGAGAAATATTGGTGATTCCATAAGGCCGGGGAGATATCGGTGATTCCATAACGGAGGGGAGATATCGATGATTCCATAATGGAGGGGAGATATCGGTGATTCCAAATCGCAGGAGAGATATCGGTGATTCCATAATGGAGGAGCAATATTGGAGATTCCATAATGGAGCTGAGGTATCAGTGATTCCATAATGGAGGAGAAATATCGGTGATTCCATAATGGAGGACAAATAATGGGTGATTCCATATTGGAGAGGAGATATCGGTGATTCCATAATGGAGGGGAGATATCGGTGATTCCATAATGGAGGGGAGATATCGGTGATTCCAAATCGCAGGAGAGATATCGGTGATTCCATAATGGAGGAGAAATATTGGAGATTCCATAATTGAGCTGAGGTATCAATGATTCCATAATGGAGCAGAAATATCGGTGATTCCATAATGGAGGACAAATAATGGGTGATTCCATATTGGAGAGGAGATATCGGTGATTCCATAATGGAGGAGAAATATTGGTGATTCCATAATGGAAGAGGAAAAATGGTGATTCCATGATGAATGAGAAATAATGGTGATTCCATATTGGAGAGGAGATATCGGTGATTCCATAACGGAGGGGTGATATAGGTGATTGCATAATGGGGAGAAATATTGGTGATTCCATAATGGAACCGAGGTATCGGTGATTCCATAATGCCGGGGAGATATCGGTGATTTCATAACGGAGGGGAGATATCGATGATTCCATAATGGAGGGGAGATATCGGTGATTCCAAAACGCAGGAGAGATATCGGTGAGTCCATAATGGAGGAGAAATATTGGAGATTCCATAATGGAGCTGAGGTATCAGTGATTCCATAATGGAGCTGAGGTATCAGTGATTCCATAATGGAGGAGAAATATCGGTGATTCCATATTGGAGAGGAGATAACGGTGATTCCATAATGGAGGAGAAATATTGGTGATTCCATAATGGAGGGGAGATATCGGTGATTCCATAATGGAGGAGAGATGTCGGTGATTCCATAATGGAGGAGAAATAATGGTGATTCCATAATGGAGGAGAGATGTCGGTGATTCCATAATGGAGGAGAAATAATGGTGATTCCATATTGGAGAGGAGATATCGGTGATTCCATAACGGACTGGAGATATCGGTGATTCCATAATGGAAGAGAAATATTGGTGATTCCATAATGGAGCTGAGGTATCGGTGATTCCATACTGCCGGGGAGATATCGGTGATTCCATAACGGAGGGAAGATATCGTTGATTCCGTAATGGAGGGGAAATATCTGTGATTCCATTATGATGAGGAGATAACGGTGATTCCATGATAGAGGAGAAATATCGGTGATTCCATAATGGACGACAAATAATGGTGATTCCATATTGGAGAGGAGATATCGGTGATTCCATTACGGAGGAGAGATATCGGTGATTCCATTACGGAGGAGAGATATCGGTGATTCCATAATGGAGGGGAGATATCGGTGATTCCAAATCGCAGGAGAGATATCGGTGATTCCATAATGGAGGAGAAATATTGGAGATTCCATAATGGAGCTGAGGTATCAGTGATTCCATAATGGAGGAGAAATATCGGTGATTCCATAATGGAGGACAAATAATGGGTGATTCCATATTGGAGAGGAGATATCGGTGATTCCATAATGGAGGGGAGATATCGGTGATTCCAAATCGCAGGAGAGATATCGGTGATTCCATAATGGAGGAGAAATATTGGAGATTCCATAATGGAGCTGAGGTATCAGTGATTCCATAATGGAGGAGAAATATCGGTGATTCCATAATGGAGGACAAATAATGGGTGATTCCATATTGGAGAGGAGATATCGGTGATTCCATAATGGAGAAGAAATATTGGTGATTCCATAATGGAAGAGGAAAAATGGTGATTTCATGATGAATGAGAAATAATGATGATTCCATATTGGAGAGGAGATATCGGTGATTCCATAACGGAGGGGGGATATAGGTGATTCCATAATGGGGGAGAAATATTGGTGATTCCATAATGCCGGGGAGATATCGGTGATTCCATAACGGAGGGGAGATATCGGTGATTCCATAACGGAGGGGAGATATCGAAGATTCCATAAATGAGGGGAGATATCGGTGATTCCAAATCGCAGGAGAGATATCGGTGATTCCATAATGGAGGAGAAATATTGGAGATTCCATAATAGAGCTGAGGTATCAGTGATTCAATAATGGAGGAGAAATATCGGTGATTCCATAATGGAGGAGAAATATTGGTGATTCCATAATGGAAGAGGAAAAATGGTGATTCCATGATGAATGAGAAATAATGGTGATTCCATATTGGAGAGGAGATATCGGTGATTCCATAACGGAGGGGGGATATAGGTGATTCCATAATGGGGGAGAAATATTGGTGATTCCATAATGGAACCGAGGTATCGGTGATTCCATAATGCCGGTGAGATATCGGTGATTCCATAACGGAGGGGAGATATCGATGATTCCATAAATGAGGGGAGATATCGGTGATTCCAAATCGCAGGAGAGATATCGGTGATTCCATAATGGAGGAGAAATATTGGAGATTCTATAATGGAGCTGAGGTATCAGTGATTCCATAATGGAGCTGAGGTATCAGTGATTCCATAATGGAGGAGAAATATCGGTGATTCCATAATGGAGGACAAATAATTGTGATTCCATATTGGAGAGGAGATAACGGTGATTCCAGAACGGATGGGTGATATCGGTTATTCCATACTGGAGGAGAAATATTGGTGATTCCATAATGGAGCTGAGGTATCAGTGATTCCATGACGAAGGGGAGATATCGGTGATTCCATAATGGAGGAGAAATATTGGTGATTCCATAATGGAGCTGAGGTATCAGTGATTCCATAATGGAGGAGAGATATTGGTGATTCCATAATGCAGGAGAAATAATGGTGATTCCATCATGGAGCTGAGGTATCAGTGATTCCATAATGGAGGGGAGATATCGGTGATTTCATAATGGAGGAGAGATATTGAAGATTCCATAATGGAGGAATAATATTGGTGATTCCATAATGCAGGGGAGAAATCGGTGATTCCATAATGGAGGAGAAATATTGGTGATTCCATAACAAAGGGGAGATATCGGTGATTCCATAATGGAGGAGAGATATTGGTGATTCCATAATGCAGGAGAAATAATGGTGATTCCATCATGGAGCTGAGGTATCAGTGATTCCATAATGGAGGGGAGATATTGGGGATTCCATAATAGAGGAGAGATATTGGTGATTCCATATGGGAGGAGAAATAATGGTGATTCCATCATGGAGCTGAGATATCAGTGATTCCATAATGGAGGGGAGATAACGGTGATTCCATAATGGAGGAGAAATATTGGTGATTCCATAATGGAGGGGAGATATCGGTGATTCCATAATGGAGGAGAAATAATGGTGATTCCATATTGGAGAGGAGATATCGGTGATTCCATAACGGACTGGAGATATCGGTGATTCCATAATGGAAGAGAAATATTGGTGATTCCATAATGGAGCTGAGGTATCGGTGATTCCATACTGCCGGGGAGATATCGGTGATTCCATAACGGAGGGAAGATATCGTTGATTCCGTAATGGAGGGGAGATATCTGTGATTCCATTATGATGAGGGGATAACGGTGATTCCATGATAGAGGAGAAATATCGGTGATTCCATAATGGAGGACAAATAATGGTGATTCCATATTGGAGAGGAGATATCGGTGATTCCATTACGGAGGGGAGATATCGGTGATTCCATAATGGAGGAGAAATATTGGTGATTCCATAAGGCCGGGGAGATATCGGTGATTCCATAACGGAGGGGAGATATCGATGATTCCATAATGGAGGGGAGATATCGGTGATTCCAAATCGCAGGAGAGATATCGGTGATTCCATAATGGAGGAGCAATATTGGAGATTCCATAATGGAGCTGAGGTATCAGTGATTCCATAATGGAGGAGAAATATCGGTGATTCCATAATGGAGGACAAATAATGGGTGATTCCATATTGGAGAGGAGATATCGGTGATTCCATAATGGAGGGGAGATATCGGTGATTCCATAATGGAGGGGAGATATCGGTGATTCCAAATCGCAGGAGAGATATCGGTGATTCCATAATGGAGGAGAAATATTGGAGATTCCATAATTGAGCTGAGGTATCAATGATTCCATAATGGAGCAGAAATATCGGTGATTCCATAATGGAGGACAAATAATGGGTGATTCCATATTGGAGAGGAGATATCGGTGATTCCATAATGGAGGAGAAATATTGGTGATTCCATAATGGAAGAGGAAAAATGGTGATTCCATGATGAATGAGAAATAATGGTGATTCCATATTGGAGAGGAGATATCGGTGATTCCATAACGGAGGGGTGATATAGGTGATTGCATAATGGGGAGAAATATTGGTGATTCCATAATGGAACCGAGGTATCGGTGATTCCATAATGCCGGGGAGATATCGGTGATTTCATAACGGAGGGGAGATATCGATGATTCCATAAATGAGGGGAGATATCGGTGATTCCAAATCGCAGGAGAGATATCGGTGATTCCATAATGGAGGAGAAATATTGGAGATTCTATAATGGAGCTGAGGTATCAGTGATTCCATAATGGAGCTGAGGTATCAGTGATTCCATAATGGAGGAGAAATATCGGTGATTCCATAATGGAGGACAAATAATTGTGATTCCATATTGGAGAGGAGATAACGGTGATTCCAGAACGGATGGGTGATATCGGTTATTCCATACTGGAGGAGAAATATTGGTGATTCCATAATGGAGCTGAGGTATCAGTGATTCCATGACGGAGGGGAGATATCGGTGATTCCATAATGGAGGAGAAATATTGGTGATTCCATAATGGAGCTGAGGTATCAGTGATTCCATAATGGAGGAGAGATATTGGTGATTCCATAATGCAGGAGAAATAATGGTGATTCCATCATGGAGCTGAGGTATCAGTGATTCCATAATGGAGGGGAGATATCGGTGCTTTCATAATGGAGGAGAGATATTGAAGATTCCATAATGGAGGAATAATATTGGTGATTCCATAATGCAGGGGAGAAATCGGTGATTCCATAATGGAGGAGAAATATTGGTGATTCCATAACGGAGGGGAGATATCGGTGATTCCATAATGGAGGAGAGATATTGGTGATTCCATAATGCAGGAGAAATAATGGTGATTCCATCATGGAGCTGAGGTATCAGTGATTCCATAATGGAGGGGAGATATTGGGGATTCCATAATAGAGGAGAGATATTGGTGATTCCATATTGGAGGAGAAATAATGGTGATTCCATCATGGAGCTGAGATATCAGTGATTCCATAATGGAGGGGAGATAACGGTGATTCCATAATGGAGGAGAAATATTGGTGATTCCATAATGGAGGGGAGATATCGGTGATTCCATAATGGAGGAGAAATAATGGTGATTCCATATTGGAGAGGAGATATCGGTGATTCCATAACGGACTGGAGATATCGGTGATTCCATAATGGAAGAGAAATATTGGTGATTCCATAATGGAGCTGAGGTATCGGTGATTCCATACTGCCGGGGAGATATCGGTGATTCCATAACGGAGGGAAGATATCGTTGATTCCGTAATGGAGGGGAGATATCTGTGATTCCATTATGATGAGGGGATAACGGTGATTCCATGATAGAGGAGAAATATCGGTGATTCCATAATGGAGGACAAATAATGGTGATTCCATATTGGAGAGGAGATATCGGTGATTCCATTACGGAGGGGAGATATCGGTGATTCCATAATGGAGGAGAAATATTGGTGATTCCATAAGGCCGGGGAGATATCGGTGATTCCATAACGGAGGGGAGATATCGATGATTCCATAATGGAGGGGAGATATCGGTGATTCCAAATCGCAGGAGAGATATCGGTGATTCCATAATGGAGGAGCAATATTGGAGATTCCATAATGGAGCTGAGGTATCAGTGATTCCATAATGGAGGAGAAATATCGGTGATTCCATAATGGAGGACAAATAATGGGTGATTCCATATTGGAGAGGAGATATCGGTGATTCCATAATGGAGGGGAGATATCGGTGATTCCATAATGGAGGGGAGATATCGGTGATTCCAAATCGCAGGAGAGATATCGGTGATTCCATAATGGAGGAGAAATATTGGAGATTCCATAATTGAGCTGAGGTATCAATGATTCCATAATGGAGCAGAAATATCGGTGATTCCATAATGGAGGACAAATAATGGGTGATTCCATATTGGAGAGGAGATATCGGTGATTCCATAATGGAGGAGAAATATTGGTGATTCCATAATGGAAGAGGAAAAATGGTGATTCCATGATGAATGAGAAATAATGGTGATTCCATATTGGAGAGGAGATATCGGTGATTCCATAACGGAGGGGTGATATAGGTGATTGCATAATGGGGAGAAATATTGGTGATTCCATAATGGAACCGAGGTATCGGTGATTCCATAATGCCGGGGAGATATCGGTGATTTCATAACGGAGGGGAGATATCGATGATTCCATAAATGAGGGGAGATATCGGTGATTCCAAATCGCAGGAGAGATATCGGTGATTCCATAATGGAGGAGAAATATTGGAGATTCTATAATGGAGCTGAGGTATCAGTGATTCCATAATGGAGCTGAGGTATCAGTGATTCCATAATGGAGGAGAAATATCGGTGATTCCATAATGGAGGACAAATAATTGTGATTCCATATTGGAGAGGAGATAACGGTGATTCCAGAACGGATGGGTGATATCGGTTATTCCATACTGGAGGAGAAATATTGGTGATTCCATAATGGAGCTGAGGTATCAGTGATTCCATGACGGAGGGGAGATATCGGTGATTCCATAATGGAGGAGAAATATCGGTGATTCCATAATGGAGGGGAGATATCGGTGATTCCAAATCGCAGGAGAGATATCGGTGATTCCATAATGGAGGAGAAATATTGGAGATTCCATAATTGAGCTGAGGTATCAATGATTCCATAATGGAGCAGAAATATCGGTGATTCCATAATGGAGGACAAATAATGGGTGATTCCATATTGGAGAGGAGATATCGGTGATTCCATAATGGAGGAGAAATATTGGTGATTCCATAATGGAAGAGGAAAAATGGTGATTCCATGATGAATGAGAAATAATGGTGATTCCATATTGGAGAGGAGATATCGGTGATTCCATAACGGAGGGGTGATATAGGTGATTGCATAATGGGGAGAAATATTGGTGATTCCATAATGGAACCGAGGTATCGGTGATTCCATAATGCCGGGGAGATATCGGTGATTTCATAACGGAGGGGAGATATCGATGATTCCATAAATGAGGGGAGATATCGGTGATTCCAAATCGCAGGAGAGATATCGGTGATTCCATAATGGAGGAGAAATATTGGAGATTCTATAATGGAGCTGAGGTATCAGTGATTCCATAATGGAGCTGAGGTATCAGTGATTCCATAATGGAGGAGAAATATCGGTGATTCCATAATGGAGGACAAATAATTGTGATTCCATATTGGAGAGGAGATAACGGTGATTCCAGAACGGATGGGTGATATCGGTTATTCCATACTGGAGGAGAAATATTGGTGATTCCATAATGGAGCTGAGGTATCAGTGATTCCATGACGGAGGGGAGATATCGGTGATTCCATAATGGAGGAGAAATATTGGTGATTCCATAATGGAGCTGAGGTATCAGTGATTCCATAATGGAGGAGAGATATTGGTGATTCCATAATGCAGGAGAAATAATGGTGATTCCATCATGGAGCTGAGGTATCAGTGATTCCATAATGGAGGGGAGATATCGGTGCTTTCATGATGGAGGAGAGATATTGAAGATTCCATAATGGAGGAATAATATTGGTGATTCCATAATGCAGGGGAGAAATCGGTGATTCCATAATGGAGGAGAAATATTGGTGATTCCATAACGGAGGGGAGATATCGGTGATTCCATAATGGAGGAGAGATATTGGTGATTCCATAATGCAGGAGAAATAATGGTGATTCCATCATGGAGCTGAGGTATCAGTGATTCCATAATGGAGGGGAGATATTGGGGATTCCATAATAGAGGAGAGATATTGGTGATTCCATATTGGAGGAGAAATAATGGTGATTCCATCATGGAGCTGAGATATCAGTGATTCCATAATGGAGGGGAGATAACGGTGATTCCATAATGGAGGAGAAATATTGGTGATTCCATAATGGAGGGGAGATATCGGTGATTCCATAATGGAGGAGAAATAATGGTGATTCCATATTGGAGAGGAGATATCGGTGATTCCATAACGGACTGGAGATATCGGTGATTCCATAATGGAAGAGAAATATTGGTGATTCCATAATGGAGCTGAGGTATCGGTGATTCCATACTGCCGGGGAGATATCGGTGATTCCATAACGGAGGGAAGATATCGTTGATTCCGTAATGGAGGGGAGATATCTGTGATTCCATTATGATGAGGGGATAACGGTGATTCCATGATAGAGGAGAAATATCGGTGTTTCCATAATGGAGGACAAATAATGGTGATTCCATATTGGAGAGGAGATATCGGTGATTCCATTACGGAGGGGAGATATCGGTGATTCCATAATGGAGGAGAAATATTGGTGATTCCATAAGGCCGGGGAGATATCGGTGATTCCATAACGGAGGGGAGATATCGATGATTCCATAATGGAGGGGAGATATCGGTGATTCCAAATCGCAGGAGAGATATCGGTGATTCCATAATGGAGGAGCAATATTGGAGATTCCATAATGGAGCTGAGGTATCAGTGATTCCATAATGGAGGAGAAATATCGGTGATTCCATAATGGAGGACAAATAATGTCTGATTCCATATTGGAGAGGAGATATCGGTGATTCCATAATGGAGGGGAGATATCGGTGATTCCATAATGGAGGGGAGATATCGGTGATTCCAAATCGCAGGAGAGATATCGGTGATTCCATAATGGAGGAGAAATATTGGAGATTCCATAATTGAGCTGAGGTATCAATGATTCCATAATGGAGCAGAAATATCGGTGATTCCATAATGGAGGACAAATAATGGGTGATTCCATATTGGAGAGGAGATATCGGTGATTCCATAATGGAGGAGAAATATTGGTGATTCCATAATGGAAGAGGAAAAATGGTGATTCCATGATGAATGAGAAATAATGGTGATTCCATATTGGAGAGGAGATATCGGTGATTCCATAACGGAGGGGTGATATAGGTGATTGCATAATGGGGAGAAATATTGGTGATTCCATAATGGAACCGAGGTATCGGTGATTCCATAATGCCGGGGAGATATCGGTGATTTCATAACGGAGGGGAGATATCGATGATTCCATAATGGAGGGGAGATATCGGTGATTCCAAAACGCAGGAGAGATATCGGTGAGTCCATAATGGAGGAGAAATATTGGAGATTCCATAATGGAGCTGAGGTATCAGTGATTCCATAATGGAGCTGAGGTATCAGTGATTCCATAATGGAGGAGAAATATCGGTGATTCCATATTGGAGAGGAGATAACGGTGATTCCATAATGGAGGAGAAATATTGGTGATTCCATAATGGAGGGGAGATATCGGTGATTCCATAATGGAGGAGAGATGTCGGTGATTCCATAATGGAGGAGAAATAATGGTGATTCCATAATGGAGGAGAGATGTCGGTGATTCCATAATGGAGGAGAAATAATGGTGATTCCATATTGGAGAGGAGATATCGGTGATTCCATAACGGACTGGAGATATCGGTGATTCCATAATGGAAGAGAAATATTGGTGATTCCATAATGGAGCTGAGGTATCGGTGATTCCATACTGCCGGGGAGATATCGGTGATTCCATAACGGAGGGAAGATATCGTTGATTCCGTAATGGAGGGGAAATATCTGTGATTCCATTATGATGAGGAGATAACGGTGATTCCATGATAGAGGAGAAATATCGGTGATTCCATAATGGACGACAAATAATGGTGATTCCATATTGGAGAGGAGATATCGGTGATTCCATTACGGAGGAGAGATATCGGTGATTCCATTACGGAGGAGAGATATCGGTGATTCCATAATGGAGGGGAGATATCGGTGATTCCAAATCGCAGGAGAGATATCGGTGATTCCATAATGGAGGAGAAATATTGGAGATTCCATAATTGAGCTGAGGTATCAGTGATTCCATAATGGAGCAGAAATATCGGTGATTCCATAATGGAGGACAAATAATGGGTGATTCCATATTGGAGAGGAGATATCGGTGATTCCATAATGGAGGAGAAATATTGGTGATTCCATAATCGAAGAGGAAAAATGGTGATTCCATGATGAATGAGAGATAATGGTGATTCCATATTGGAGAGGAGATATCGGTGATTCCATAACGGAGGGGGGATATAGGTGATTCCATAATGGGGGAGAAATATTGGTGATTCCATAATGGAACCGAGGTATCGGTGATTCCATAATGCCGGGGAGATATCGGTGATTCCATAACGGAGGGGAGATATCGATGATTCCATAAATGAGGGGAGATATCGGTGATTCCAAATCGCAGGAGAGATATCGGTGATTCCATAATGGAGGAGAAATATTGGAGATTCCATAATGGAGCTGAGGTATCAGTGATTCAATAATGGAGGAGAAATATCGGTGATTCCATAATGGAGGAGAAATATCGGTGATTCCATAATGGAGGACAAATAATTGTGATTCCATATTGGAGAGGAGATATCGGTGATTCCATAATGGAGGAGAAATATTGGTGATTCCATAATGGAAGAGGAAAAATGGTGATTCCATGATGAATGAGAAATAATGGTGATTCCATATTGGAGAGGAGATATCGGTGATTCCATAACGGAGGGGGGATATAGGTGATTGCATAATGGGGAGAAATATTGGTGATTCCATAATGGAACCGAGGTATCGGTGATTCCATAATGCCGGGGAGATATCGGTGATTCCATAACGGAGGGGAGATATCGATGATTCCATAATGGAGGGGAGATATCGGTGATTCCAAAACGCAGGATAGATATCGGTGACTCCATAAAGGAGGAGAGATATCGGCGATTCTATAATGGAGGGAGATATCGGTGATTCCATAATGGAAGAGAAATAATGGTGATTACATGATGAAGGAGAAATAATAGTGATTCCATAATGGAGAGGACATATCGGTGATTCAATAATGGAGGAGAAATAATGGTGATTCCATACTGGAGCTGAGGTATCGGTGATTCCATAATGGTGGGGAGATATCGGTGATTCCATAATGGAGCTGAGGTATCGGTGATTCCATAATGGTGGGGAGATATCGGTGATTCCATAATGGAGGAATAATATTGGTGATTCCATAATGGAGGAATAATATTGGTGATTCCATAATGGAGGGGAAATATTGGTGATTCCACAATGGATGGGAGATATTGGTGATTCCATAATGGAGGAGAGATATTGGTGATTCCATAATGGAGCTGAGGTATCAGAATTCCATAATGGAGGGGAGATATCGGTGATTCCATAATGGAGGAGAGATGTCGGTGATTCCATAAAGGAGGAGAAATAATGGTGATTCCATATTTTAGAGGAGATATCGGTGATTCCATAACGGAGGGGAGATATCGGTGATTCCATTATGATGAGGAGATAACGGTGATTCCATGATAGAGGAGAAATATCGGTGAGTCCATAATGGAGGAGAAATATTGGAGATTCCATAATGGAGCTGAGGTATCAGTGATTCCATAATGGAGGAGAAATATCGGTGATTCCATAATGGAGGACAAATAATGGGTGATTCCATATTGGAGAGGAGATATCGGTGATTCCATAACGGAGGGGAGATATCGGTGATTCCATAATGGAGGAGAAATATTGGTGATTCCATAATGGAAGAGGAAAAATGGTGATTCCATGATGAATGAGAAATAATGGTGATTCCATATTGGAGAGGAGATATCAGTGATTCCATAACGGAGGGGGGATATAGGTGATTCCATAATGGAACCGAGGTATCGGTGATTCCATAATGCCAGGGAGATATCGGTGATTCCATAACGGAGGGGAGATATCGATGATTCCATAATGGAGGGGAGATATCGGTGATTCCAAAACGCAGGAGAGATATCGGTGATTCCATAATGGAGGAGAAATATTGGAGATTCCATAATGGAGCGGAGGTATCAGTGATTCCATAACGGAGGGGGGATATAGGTGATTGCATAATGGGGAGAAATATTGGTGATTCCATAATGGAACCGAGGTATCGGTGATTCCATAATGCCGGGGAGATATCGGTGATTCCATAACGGAGGGGAGATATCGATGATTCCATAATGGAGAGGAGATATCGGTGATTCCATAACGGAGGGGGGATATAGGTGATTGCATAATGGGGAGAAATATTGGTGATTCCATAATGGAACCGAGGTATCGGTGATTCCATAATGCCGGGGAGATATCGGTGATTCCATAACGGAGGGGAGATATCGATGATTCCATAATGGAGGGGAGATATCGGCGATTCTATAATGGAGGGAGATATCGGTGATTCCATAATGGAAGAGAAATAATGGTGATTACATGATGAAGGAGAAATAATAGTGATTCCATAATGGAGAGGACATATCGGTGATTCAATAATGGAGGAGAAATAATGGTGATTCCATACTGGAGCTGAGGTATCGGTGATTCCATAATGGTGGGGAGATATCGGTGATTCCATAATGGAGGAATAATATTGGTGATTCCATAATGGAGGAATAATATTGGTGATTCCATAATGGAGGGGAGATATTGGTGATTCCATAATGGAGGAGAAATATTGGTGATTCCACAATGGATGGGAGATATTGGTGATTCCATAATGGAGGAGAGATATTGGTGATTCCATAATGGAGGAGAAATAATGGTGATTCCATCATGGAGCTGAGGTATCAGAATTCCATAATGGAGGGGAGATATCGGTGATTCCATAATGGAGGAGAGATGTCGGTGATTCCATAAAGGAAGAGAAATAATGGTGATTCCATATTTTAGAGGAGATATCGGTGATTCCATAACGGAGGGGAGATATCGGTGATTCCATTATGATGAGGAGATAACGGTGATTCCATGATAGAGGAGAAATATCGGTGATTCCATAATGGAGGAGAAATATTGGAGATTCCATAATGGAGCTGAGGTATCAGTGATTCCATAATGGAGGAGAAATATCGGTGATTCCATAATGGAGGACAAATAATGGGTGATTCCATATTGGAGAGGAGATATCGGTGATTCCATAACGGAGGGGAGATATCGGTGATTCCATAATGGAGGAGAAATATTGGTGATTCCATAATGGAAGAGGAAAAATGGTGATTCCATGATGAATGAGAAATAATGGTGATTCCATATTGGAGAGGAGATATCGGTGATTCCATAACGGAGGGGGGATATAGGCGATTCCATAATGGAACCGAGGTATCGGTGATTCCATAATGCCAGGGAGATATCGGTGATTCCATAACGGAGGGGAGATATCGATGATTCCATAATGGAGGGGAGATATCGGTGTTTCCAAAACGCAGGAGAGATATCGGTGATTCCATAATGGAGGAGAAATATTGGAGATTCCATAATGGAGCGGAGGTATCAGTGATTCCATAATGGAGGAGAAATATCGGTGATTCCATAATGGAGGAGAAATATCGGTGATTCCATAATGGAGGACAAATAATATTGATTCCATATTGGAGAGGATATAACGGTGATTCCATAACGGAGGGGTGATATCGGTTATTCCATAATGGAGGAGAAATATTGGTGATTCCATAATGGAAGAGGAAAAATGGTGATTCCATGACGAATGAGAAATAATGGTGATTCCATATTGGAGCTGAGGTGTCGGTGATTCCATAATGGAGCGGATGCATCGGTTATTCCATAATGGAGGGGAGATATCGGCGATTCCATATTGGTGGAAAAATAATGATGATTCAATAATGCCGGGGAGATATCGGTGATTCCATAAGGGTGGAGAGATATCGGTGATTCCTTAATGGAGGAAAAATAATGGTGATTCCATTATGCCGGGGAGATATCGGTGATTCCATAACGGAGGAGAGATATCGGTGATACCATAATAGAGGAGAAATATTGGTGATTCCATAATGGAGCTGAGGTGAGATATATCGGTGAGGAGAAATATCGGTGATTCCATAATGGAGGAGAAATATCGGTGATTCCATAATGGAGGACAAGTAATTGTGATTCCATATTGGAGAGGATATAACGGTGATTCCATAACGGAGGGGTGATATCGGTTATTCCATAATGGAGGAGAAATATTGGTGATTCCATAATGGAAGAGGAAAAATGGTGATTCCATGACGAATGAGAAATAATGGTGATTCCATATTGGAGCTGAGGTGTCGGTGATTCCATAATGGAGGGGAGATATCGGTGATTTCATAATGGAGGGGAGATATTTGTGATTCCATAATGGAGCGGATGCATCGGTTATTCCATAATGGAGGGGAGATATCGGCGATTCCATATTGGTGGAAAAATAATGATGATTCAATAATGCCGGGGAGATATCGGTGATTCCATAAGGGAGGAGAGATATCGGTGATTCCTTAATGGAGGAAAAATAATGGTGATTCCATTATGCCGGGGAGATATCGATGATTCCATAACGGAGGAGAGATATCGGTGATACCATAATAGAGGAGAAATATTGGTGATTCCATAATGGAGCTGAGGTATCGGTGATTCCATAATTGAGGGGAGATATCGGTGATTCCATAATGGAGGAGAAAAATTGGTGATTCCATAATGGAGGGGAGATATCGGGGATTCCATAATGGAGGAAAATTAATGGTGATTCCATAATGCCGGGAAGATATCGGTGATTCCATAATGGAGGAGAAGTAATGATGATTCCATAATGGAAGAGATATAATGGTTATTCAATAATAGAGGGGGAGATACCGGTGTTTCCTAAATCGGAGGAGTGATATCGGTGATTCCATATTGGGGGAAAAATAATGGTGATTCCGTAATGCCGGGGGGATATCGGTGATTCCATAATGCAGCAGAGATATAGGTGATTCCATAATGGAGGGAAGATATCGGTGATTACATATTGGTGGAAAAATAATGATGATTCAATAATGCCGGGGAGATATCGGTGATTCCTTAATGGAGGAAACATAATGGTGATTCTATAATGCCGGGGAAATATCGGTGATTGCATAACGGAAAAGAGATATCGTTGATTCCATAATGGAGGAGAAATATTGGTGATTCCATAATGGAGGAGAAACAATGGTGATTCCATAATGAAGAAGAAATAATGGTGATTACATAATGTAGGGGAGATATAGCTGATTGCATAATGTAGGGGAGATATCAGTGATTCCATAATGGAGGAGAAGTAATGATGATTCCATAATGGAAGAGATATAATGGTGATTCAATAATAGAGGGGGAGATACCGGTGTTTCCTAAATCGGAGGAGTGATATCGGTGATTCCATATTGGGGGAAAAATAATGGTGATTCCATAATGCCGGGGGGATATCGGTGATTCCATAATGCAGCAGAGATATAGGTGATTCCATAATGGAGGGAAGATATCGGTGATTACATAATGGAAGAGGAAAAATGGTGATTCCATGATGAATGAGAAATAATGGTGATTCCATATTGGAGAGGAGATATCGGTGATTCCATAACGGAGGGGGGATATAGGTGATTCCATAATGGAACCGAGGTATCGGTGATTCCATAATGCCAGGGAGATATCGGTGATTCCATAACGGAGGGGAGATATCGATGATTCCATAATGGAGGGGAGATATCGGTGATTCCAAAACGCAGGAGAGATATCGGTGATTCCATAATGGAGGAGAAATATTGGAGATTCCATAATGGAGCGGAGGTATCAGTGATTCCATAATGGAGGAGAAATATCGGTGATTCCATAATGGAGGAGAAATATCGGTGATTCCATAATGGAGGACAAATAATTGTGATTCCATATTGGAGAGGATATAACGGTGATTCCATAACGGAGGGGTGATATCGGTTATTCCATAATGGAGGAGAAATATTGGTGATTCCATAATGGAAGAGGAAAAATGGTGATTCCATGACGAATGAGAAATAATGGTGATTCCATATTGGAGCTGAGGTGTCGGTGATTCCATAATGGAGGGGAGATATCGGTGATTTCATAATGGAGGGGAAATATTTTTTATTCCATAATGGAGCGGATGCATCGGTTATTCCATAATGGAGGGGAGATATCGGCGATTCCATATTGGTGGAAAAATAATGATGATTCAATAATGCCGGGGAGATATCGGTGATTCCATAAGGGTGGAGAGATATCGGTGATTCCTTAATGGAGGAAAAATAATGGTGATTCCATTATGCCGGGGAGATATCGGTGATTCCATAACGGAGGAGAGATATCGGTGATACCATAATAGAGGAGAAATATTGGTGATTCCATAATGGAGCTGAGGTGAGATATATCGGTGAGGAGAAATATCGGTGATTCCATAATGCAGGAGAAATATCGGTGATTCCATAATGGAGGACAAGTAATTGTGATTCCATATTGGAGAGGATATAACGGTGATTCCATAACGGAGGGGTGATATCGGTTATTCCATAATGGAGGAGAAATATTGGTGATTCCATAATGGAGCTGAGGTATCGGTGATTCCATAATGGAGGGGAGATATCGGTGATTCCATAATGGAGGGGAGATATCGGGGATTCCATAATGGAGGAAAATTAATGGTGATTCCATAATGCCGGGAAGATA
Source organism: Pholcus phalangioides (assembly GCF_987345545.1). Classification (NCBI taxonomy): domain Eukaryota; kingdom Metazoa; phylum Arthropoda; class Arachnida; order Araneae; family Pholcidae; genus Pholcus; species Pholcus phalangioides. The sequence goes on from NW_028301602.1 coordinate 29,217,663, forward strand.
TCGGTGATTCCATAATGGAGGAGAAGTAATGATGATTCCATAATGGAAGAGATATAATGGTGATTCAATAATAGAGGGGGAGATACCGGTGTTTCCTAAATCGGAGGAGTGATATCGGTGATTCCATATTGGGGGAAAAATAATGGTGATTCCATAATGCCGGGGGGATATCGGCGATTCCATAATGCAGCAGAGATATAGGTGATTCCATAATGGAGGGAAGGTATCGGTGATTACATATTGGTGGAAAAATAATGATGATTCAATAATGCCGGGGAGATATCGGTGATTCCTTAATGGAGGAAACATAATGGTGATTCTATAATGCCGGGGAAATATCGGTGATTGCATAACGGAAAAGAGATATCGTTGATTCCATAATGGAGGAGAAATATTGGTGATTCCATAATGGAGGAGAAACAATGGTGATTCCATTATGAAGAAGAAATAATGGTGATTACATAATGTAGGGGAGATATAGCTGATTGCATAATGTAGGGGAGATATCAGTGATTCCATAATGGAGGAGAAGTAATGATGATTCCATAATGGAAGAGATATAATGGTGATTCAATAATAGAGGGGGAGATACCGGTGTTTCCTAAATCGGAGGAGTGATATCGGTGATTCCATATTGGGGGAAAAATAATGGTGATTCCATAATGCCTGGGGGATATAGGTGATTCCTTAATGGAGGAAACATAATGGTGATTCTATAATGCCGGGGAAATATCGGTGATTGCATAAGGGAAAAGAGATATCGTTGATTCCATAATGGAGGAGAAATATTGGTGATTCCATAATGGAGGAGAAACAATGGTGATTCCATTATGAAGAAGAAATAATGGTGATTACATAATGTAGGGGAGATATAGCTGATTGCATAATGTAGGGGAGATATCAGTGATTCCATAATGGAGGAGAAGTAATGATGATTCCATAATGGAAGAGATATAATGGTGATTCAATAATAGAGGGGGAGATACCGGTGTTTCCTAAATCGGAGGAGTGATATCGGTGATTCCATATTGGGGGAAAAATAATGGTGATTCCATAATGCCGGGGGGATATCGGTGATTCCATAATGCAGCAGAGATATAGGTGATTCCATAATGGAGGGAAGATATCGGTGATTACATATTGGTGGAAAAATAATGATGATTCAATAATGCCGGGGAGATATCGGTGATTCCTTAATGGAGGAAACATAATGGTGATTCTATAATGCCGGGGAAATATCGGTGATTGCATAACGGAAAAGAGATATCGTTGATTCCATAATGGAGGAGAAATATTGGTGATTCCATAATGGAGGAGAAACAATGGTGATTCCATAATGAAGAAGAAATAATGGTGATTACATAATGTAGGGGAGATATAGGTGATTCCATAATGTAGGGGAGATATCAGTGATTCCATAACGGAGCAGATATATCACTGATTCCATAATGGAATAGAAATTATGGTCATTCCATGATCGCGTGAAGATGACGGCTATTTAAAAATGCAGGGGAGATATCAGTGATTCTATGATGGAGGAGAATTAATGGTGATTTCATTATGGAGAGGAGAAATATCGGTGATTCCAAAACGGGGGAGAGATATCGATGATTCCATAATGGAGGAGAAATATTGGTGATTCTATAATGGAGTGGAGGTATCGGTTGTTCCATAATGGAGGGGAGATATCGGTGATTCCATAATGGTGGGGAGATATCGGTGATTGCATAATGCCGGGGAGATCTTGGTGATTCCATAATGGAGGAGAAGTAATGGTGATTCTATAATGGAGTAGAAATAATGGTGATTCCATAATGGAGAGGAGATATCGATGATTCCATATTGCCGGGGAGATATCGGTGGCTCCATAATGGAGGAGTGATATCGGTGATTCCATGATGGAAGAAAAATAATGGTTATTCCATAATGGAGAAAAGATATCGGTGATTCCTTAACGGAGGGGAGATATTGGTGATTCCATAATGGAGGGTAGATATCAGTGATTCCATAATGGAGGAGAAATAACAGTGATTCCACAATGGAGAGTAGATATCGGTGATCACATAGTGGAGAGGAGATATCGGTGATTCCAAAGTGGAGGAGAAATAATGGTGATTCCTTAATGGAGGGGACATATCAGTGATTCCATAATGGAGGAGAAATAATGGTGGTTCCATAATGCAGGGGAGATATCGGTGATTTCATAACGGAGGAGCGATATCGGTGATTCCATAATGCAGGGAAGATATCGGTGATTCCATAATGCAGGGAAGATATCGGTGATTTCATAACGGATTAGCGATATCATTGATTCCATTTTTAATTTTTTCCCCCAATTCTCTCTCTCTCTCTCTCGGTCATTTTACATGTATGCATTATTTTGAACGGTAGTTTTTTTTTAAATACCAAAAAAAAGTTATTTTTTACTGTGGTGTACATCAAATATTTCAACTTGTTTCGACATCTTTTTTTATTTGGTGCCCTGTGCAATTGCATAGGTCGCACTGCCCTTAGACCGCCATTGGCCTTATACTGTTCTGGTGGCCTTTGTTTATCATTCACAATATTATATTGTCACCTTTACTTTATTGGCACAAAGTATCCGTGAAACACCAAATGTTTAGAACCCTGACTCATTTTATTTGTTTTAATTACACGGGACATGGTCTCAAAAAGTTTGAAAACTAGCACACCAAACCTGAGTAAAGTTATTTTTAACTCAGTTTTTTTTTGAAGCACATTAAATTATATTGTAAAATGCGTTCATAATAATAATGAAAGAATGTTTTTACTCTTCGCTTCTGACAACAAACACACAGTTCTCATACCAACTGAATAGAGAATTCCATTTACTTTCAATACATGTTTTTTTTTTTTTTTTTTTTTTTTTTTTAAATTTTAATTCAAGCATCAAAAGTGTACATATACAATTGATAGAGTATACCCAAGGAGCCAGAAATGGCTCATACTGGATATTTAATACATAGACAAATCGTCTAACAAAGTGAAAATAATACACAATAGAATTATAGGAACGGAAAAAAAGGGGGGGGGGGGATTAACAAGATATATAATTAAACAGTGACAACCATGGTGGTGGTGTTTTGAGTAATTAACATGGAGGAAAAATTTACAAGGAAAAAAAAAAGAAAAGTGCTGAGGACGTGTAAGCTCAAGGTGAAGAGAAAAAAAATATATATATACACACAAATAAATTCAAAGGTAAAAAAAAAACGAATTAAATATATATACACCATATTTAAAAAAAAGTTCAAAAGTGTTTTTCTATGTTAGTCTCAGATAAGAGATAGGATTTAATTAATTTTTTGTAAGTAGGCAGAGACACATTCGTATCTAAATTTAAAGGAAGTGAATTATAGAACTTTGGAATAATATATGTAAAGTGTTTTCTAGCTATTGTTTTGTGTATTAGTGGTAAAGTGTAAGTACTATTTATTCTTGAGGACGAGCGAGTGGTATTAAAGTTAAAGGAAAACTGATTTTTGCGAATGAGCAATAGTGATTTGTAAAAATAAAGATGGCGAAGGGGTAATATTTGTAGGCGGTTATAAAGGGCAAATGTAGGCGAGTGATAATCATTAGTAATAAACCGTAAAATTCTATTTTGAATAGAAATGATTGGTTGAAGATTAGTAAGGTAGTCGCTGCCCCAAGCAAGAAGACCGTACATTAAATGGGAATGGAAAAAAGCATAGTAAAGTGTTAATAAAAAGGTGTTAGTTGAACATTGTTTTAAGTAATAAAATTTGTAAAGCATAAATCTAAGTTTATTTAATAAATATTTGATATGCGATTTCCATTTCATATCTTGATCAATATGTAATCCTAAATATTTTATTGTACTGACTTGCTCTAGATCTTGACAAGTGCAAGAAAAATCACTGTTGCAGTTGATATCATGGAAAGTGATACTTAAGCGAGATTGGTTAGTAGGATTTAAAGAAAAATTAATAAACTTGGTTTTAGTAACGTTAATTTGGAGATTGTTAGCGCGGAACCAATTTCTTACCTTTAGGAGATCATTATTAACAGTATTTTGGAGAGATTGGTAATCAGAAGCAGAAAAGAGGAGAACCGTGTCATCCGCGAACGCAATTATTTCACCTTCAATATCAAGTTTGCAAAAATCATTAATGAAAATGATAAAAAGAAGTGGGCCGAGTATGGCGTGGCCCATGTTGAGTGGGCCCATGTTGTATAGACTTATGGATAAGTCAGTGAATAGAAGGATTCAGTATGTACTTGTAGGGGGGTGTTTTTTACAATGTGTTCAATGGTTTCTGTGAAACGGTTTATCTACTACAGAGGTACACACCAATCTGACATTTTCTTTTTTTCTCTCTGCATACACGGGTAGTCACGTAGAAATACGGCTGTACAAAACCTTCCCCAATTTAAAAGGATTCTAGTTATCCGGATTATTCTTGGAATCCGCAATTTTCTTTCAGCACTGTGCATAAAACGTAGAGTGTTGTGTAATATTAATTAATTGCATCTCAATATTCCTCATTCTCATATCATTTTGCTAAAATTATTGTTACTGTAGATAGAAAAGTAAATTTTTTGTATCATTTCTTACTTCAAAGGCAAATTTTCGGTCTTGCGGGGCATATTAAGTTTTTATAGAGCGTTTTCTATCAGTTTTTAGGTCATGAAAACCTTGGCCCTACTTATAAGTATACTTGCCAACTACTATGGAATTTACGTAGTTTCTATGGATTTACACCACAAAATATGAAACTACGGTGGAAATCGTGAAAAATTACGGAAATATGGTTTTTTAGAAACTTCTTTTGTTCAAGGATTTCTTTGAACTACATTAACATATCTAACTTAACATATCATGTACAAACTTACGTCACACAAAAAGAGACTGCACTACCAAAGAATAAATATCAAATTAATAACAAATCAAAAAGGTGCGGTTTACACTAAGATAACTTATCGTGCAGGTGGGCAACTAGGCTGGGGCAACCGGGGCCGTCTCTGAACTTCCTTCGTGAGAGAGAATACATTACTATTATTATATTTTTTTATAACAAGCTATAACATTCCCCCCCCCCCCTCCTCATAATCTCGGGATTAATGCTGAGATAGTACAATATATTAAGTTGTCTCTAATTAACAAATATCAAGTAAAAGTTGTTTTATTCGTTCAGAACACCGTATGTAATGAAACTACAGCGATTTCTGGGAGGCTACAGTATATAGAGATGAAAAATTTGCTGTGATTTAGAAATTAAATCTCAAGGGTTTTATGATATCAGCCATTTTTCTGGAAAATGCCATAATTTTCAACTCACCCGGTAAAACGGGTGAAGGGGGAGGGTTGTAAAGGGAGACAATTTTTAAGGTTAAAAAAATTAAAAAGAAAAAAAAAATTCCCACAACTTAATGCAAAAAACATTTTGTTTGCTAATTGATCATAGTGCAACCCCTGAAAAGATTCTAATTACGGACCTGGGGGGAAGATGAAACAAATACGGTGTGATGGACCAGGTGTGCCAAAATGGATGTTGTCGAACTGGCCGAGTTTATGGCTGCAGCCCTGACTGAATTAACTATTTATTGAATTCTTGAATGATTATCGAACACTCAAGAATCATTTAAGAAATATCATCAAAGAAGTATTACAATAAATATTATTATTACAATTATTCAAGAGAGATATGTTAATTTTAGAGAAAGAAATCTTGATATTAATTTCTAAAGAATGTTAATTTTAAAAGTTCAAAAAATTGAACATGTCAGAACTATTACTGTATTTAACAAGAGTACAATCAGTTATATTACGATGTTGCTAAGTGCTTTGGAAGTATTATAAAAAAGTGCTCTTCAAGAAATGAGTTTTCTCAAACGCAGAGTTATAAACATATTCCCAAATAACACACACGCACAGAGAGATTTCTCTATTCAAGATAACTATAGTACATAATAGAGAACAGTGTCCTTAATTCACGTGTGCTTGCCGTATTATGTGCCAGTGAAGAGCTTCCTACAATGAGATCAGCATTACTGAATGAATAGGGAGGAGCTCGTCAAACAGCATGGGTGACAAGTCTCAGACAAAGCAGCTAGGGGAAGGCACTGGTCTGACCAGGACGCGTTGACGCGTCCTCGCCCGTTTTCGAGAGAATTTTTCGGTCGCGTCAACACGTCCTTGCCCGTTTTCGAAAGAATTTTTATGACGCGTCAACGGGTCTTCGACGGTTGAAGGGTTAAATCATTTGCTTAGAGCGCTAATATTTTCGAATCGGCATGTATATAGAATGATGTAGTCGCTATCAGCTGAGCCTACACTCAGCGCGACCTTTCGTTCCACTATTTAAGATTTCTAGCTGCATGTGCAGAAGCCAATTCCTCTTTACCAATGGATGGCCATGTCACTCAAAGATTTCAAGACATTCCCAATTTGAGGGATCATATTTCATCAAGAAATACGAGAAAATTCGTAACGTCACCTGAAACTGCCACATCATAAAATAATCTTCAATCAGCGGAAAATAATTGGTTAAAATCCCATTCTCGGATTCAAACATTACTTCAAGAAAATCACGAATCCGCAGTTGACAAGAATGCATTTCATAGAAATAAATGCTTTCTCAAAAATTATTATGTGGTAGAAAATTGTTGATGATTTAATACAAGTACCATGTACAGACTTCCCTGGTCGATGCCTTTACTCGTCTAAAACTGTGGGTGTTAATGTCTCAAGTTGGAAACATGACGCTAAAATACACGAAAACCTTATACTAGCAGTGAAATTTTCTTTCCACGGTTCGAATTTCTAGCCATTCACTGCTGCATATCTCAATGAAAAATTGGGGTAATTGATCAGTTACTCTTTAATTGTAGTCATTCAAGAAAATTAGATAAAACCAGACTTGAGCTTGCTCCATCAGTGAGTATGTATTTTTTTCCTTGTTGGAAAATTGCTAATTTTATTTTATTTCTGTTTTCTGAATGCAAGGATGTGCCAAAAGAAAATGCTCCAACTACCTGAAACATCATTTTGTTTTTATCACTGCATAAGCTTCCTAGATATACAGGGTGTGATTACTTAACTTCCTTCCCCCATCCTACTGGTGAGCCGTTGATAGTAGACTATCAGTGGCATGCTTCCAATTAGAAAAACTATCCAGACAACGTGTAGAACTCAGATGCACCGTTCATATTGCACAAGGGGTTGTATAGTTATTAACATAAAAATAAAAAATGTTCATACCAACACCCGTTTTTTATACCGACTTTTCATACCGACCCCGACTTCTGAGGCCAACAAAGAAAATCTCCCATTTTTCTAAGAGCAATATTCGCAGAGAGATTTTTTGAATTAAAAATCTTAGGAAAGGTGGGAAAGAACAACACATGAATCCGGGAAAGAATTGTATATACAGTTGATTATTACCGTTAGTAGCGTTTATATTAATGTTAGTTTATGCTGTTCTCTTTCCCAAATTTTTCCGTGTGATGGACGGTGAATTCCTAGCCATTATCTCTGCATAACAACCAGTTTTCCAGCATATCTTGTATTTACAAATGGGGAGGACATCTTTCTTTGCATACATGTCGCCCACTGGTGGCTTTGATGTTGTTTACGATCCTTTAGCTGATTGTTCGTCACTAAAAAATGCGTTTTACCCCCATTTATCCTGTCTTTTTGAATTTTTGAACTTTCCTCCGCATTTTGAATTTAAATATCTCTGCGGATATTGCACTTATAAACGTGGAAATATTTTGTTGGCCTCAGCAGAGATAGGGAAACAACTTTCTAACCATGTTTATGAGAACAGGGTGTCCGTATAAAAAGTGAATTTTTTTTTTTTTTTTACTTTATTAACTTTTCAACCCCATGCAACATGAATGACGTAACTGAACTGTGCACGTTATTTGGATAGTTTTGGGAGTATGCCTCTAGGATCAACGGTTTAACAGTAAAATGTCGCAAGGGAAATTAAGTAATCACTCTGTATGTACATAACAGGTGAAAATCATGTTTTCAAATGCTACATAGACAAAAGTATAAACATGCAGCATCACGCGAATTTATTATTCTTGCGGTAATTAAGTTTCAACTACTGTGGTTAAGGTTATTACTCAGGTGATATTAGTTATTTAATCCAAAGTATGCAAATACTCTGGCTCGACTGATTCGCATAATAAATAGGGAACATTTGTTGCAATATTTATGTTACATTTTCAATGATTAGATAGGATTAACCACCATTCAGAGCATGGAAAGCATCTAGTCTGCCGTGCATGATTTTAATATTTGTGATTCTAATGCATTTATGTGATGTAATATTACCATTCTTTGCTCAGAGTTCTGCGAACGTATTATTCGTTACTGATTTACATCAATCAGTACTGTAAACTGGGGTTACTTTAGGGCAAATATTACATAATTTTGAACATGGTATCCGTATTGCGATTTTTAACAACATGTGTGTGATTTCTTTTGGGGGGGGGGGGAGGGGAGTATATCTACAACAATAAGCTTGCTTACGCGATTATTTAAAATTATTTTTAAAATAAACAGGGAGAGACATAATTCTGTTGTCTTAAAGTTACCTCGTGATGAGGAATAATTTAGGGCAAGCAGTTTTTCTATACTATGAAAGGTATATCAGTACTCTTATCTGATTGTTACTTCAACACTACGCTGTAGAAATTCTACAGGGGGAGTTTTATAGTGAAAAAATTGTCATTTTTCTAGTTTGTTTTTCTTAGAAACAATTTTTTTTCTTAGTTTTCCTCCCAGTTAGTTCCTTACTGCTCTTTTCAAGTTCAAGAAAAACTATAAATTTTATTGTTATACAGCTTTCAACAATTATATTAGAAAATAAGTCAAGTTTTTTAAGCTACTTTTCCCCGAAGTACATACGATAGCAAAGTGGAAAATATTGAAAATTCCTCACCTATTTACAACGTTTTTATTCAAACACAAAAATAAGTGAAAAAATTGTACAAATATAAAATTAAATAACATTAAATGAAACTGATTTTTTCATGATGACTATAAATGAATCACCTTTAATTTTTTAGTCAAAGGAATTTCTTTTATCGAATTCGCTGCTCCAAAGTTCATCCTTTTTGGTTTGGGAACTTCCAATTTTCTTGCCTTCTTTGAACCTCGGATTCAAAGGTCAGAACAAGTAAAAATAAATCGTTCTAAAATTACCTAAAGTCAGAGAGTTATGTCCTAATGATACCCCGTCAGATGCAATATATATGTGCTTAAGTTTTCGAGATAATTTTTTTTTTTTTTTTTTTTTTTGAAAACTCTACTTGACATGATGAAATGGTATATAATAATGCGAAAAACAATTCATCAAGAGATCCCGTGGATCTGTACTGATGAACACGAAGTATCGATGAGTAATTACAATGCAATTTCAAGGACAGAACAACCAGATAAACAAAAAAAGAGAGGGAAAAATAATTCTGCATCTGTGATCAAGTATGCAATCAGAATAAAATACGACATTTCAGATGTACAGTATACTTTCATATACATTATAAATGAAGAATATGAAATGATAGAATTATGTTGTCATGTGTTAGGTACATAACAATTGGAGGCAAACAGCAGGAAGTGTACTTTGACATTGATAAAATTGGATTTAGCCATAGCCCACTGTACAATTAAGGCCCTCCAATTCAGAGCGTCACGTGACCTGACGTCATTTTACCCGTCCCAGTGTCCGGTAGCTGCTCGTGGGAGGGAAGAAGACATTCGCTATGTATAGCCGTGACTTAGCACTGACTGATAGAGCTCTGTTTGTTTGTTTGTTTGTTTTTTTCTTTCCTTTCCTTTTTTTTAAAAATGATCGTTTATGTTAGCTAAGGGGTCATTCAAGTATTACGTCAGCATCAAAGAGGGGGGGAGGAGGTTTCGGATTTGCTGACTTTTGATGACAAGGGGGAGAGGGGGTTTGAAGATTGCTTACGTCATCAACCACCTTTTTTTGAAGATATGAAATATTCTAAGTTGCCGATGACGAAATTTTGCTAACAGGGGGGGAGGGTGTCAGTGTTTTGCTGACTTTTGCTGGCAAGGATGGGGGGGGGGGTCAATATGGCTGTAACTCTGCTTACGTAATACTTGAATGGCCCCTAATGGGAAAAGATAATTTTTAAACGTTTTTTTTCAGTAACGGTATGGATGGGGAAAAAATAATATCATACGGGAGTTTGTTACAAAGTTTCTCGGAATAAGGTATGTAAAATGGTTTTTCTTCACTGTTTTATGTATTAAGGGAATATTTAGAATGTTATTGTATCTATTTGATGTCCTTGATAAATTAAGGGAAAGACTGAGTTGTTTTTTATTAGTAAGTAAGAGAATCCATTTATAAAAATATAAATATCGCAATGGGAGAGGGAGAGAGAGAGAGAGTATATGTTAAGTTGCCGGTAGAGATCAAATGATGGAGTTGAGTAATTGCTAGTTAGTGATCGGATTATTTTCTTTTGTGTCTGGATGATAGGTCGCAACGTAATGATGTAGTCACTGCCCCAAACAGTTAGTCCATATAATAGATGAAAATGAAAAAGGGAATAGTAATATATGACAGCAAAAAAATGGGTATAATGTATTTTGTTTTTAGAATATTTATTTCGAGATCATTTGATCGAAACCGATTTCGGACTTTGATTAAATCGTTGTTAACAATATGATTCAATGATTTATGGTGGCTCCCAGAATAAATTACTGTGTCATCCGCAAATATCATTATTTTGGCATTGAGTTCAAGGTTACAGAAATCATTAATATAAATAGTAAAAAGTAACGGTCCCAATGTAGTTCCTTGTGGAATTCTCTCTCTCTCTTTCCCTCTGTGCATGCTCACTGGACTACTAATATGTTTACCACACTTAACAGAGTGAGATCTATTATTAAGATAGGATTCAAATAATTTATGAGCATTTCCTCTAGTTCCATGTATGTGCAATTTAGCAAGCAATGTACTGTGATTGATGCTGTCAAAACATTTTCGTATATCAAGAAAAATTGCTTTGTTTGTTTTGAGTTATCTAAGCTTTCAACTACAAATTCACTAAAGTCAATTAGTGCAGTTTCAGTACTTTTTTTTTTTTTTGGCATGAAACCATGTTGATTTTCTGAGAAAAGATTATTAGCATTTAAAAACGAGTATGTATATATATATATATATATGTATACACTCTACATCTTATGATGGACTCCAATATTTTGGATGCCTCACTTAGAACTGAAACTGGTCTATAGTTGCTGAGATCATTCTAATTATCGGTTTTATGGACAAGGATTGCCTTTTTGAGTGGTTCCGGGAAAACACCACTTTGAAAACAATTATTAACTAAATCAGACAACATTTGAATGACGTTGTCAGGAAAACGCTTCTAAACTTTTGAGTTCATTGCATCGGTGGAAGATACGGAGTTTTTTTAGTTTGTTAATAATTTTCTTTATTTCAATAATATTAGTTGGAGAAAAAAAATTGAATTTTGAAAACCATGTACATATTGTTTATATCCCATCTATACAAACTACGGTATTTCTTCCAATACCATTGAAATACGAGTTAAATTGATTGGCAAGAGAATCAGAGGTTCAATATTTTCTGGAACTAAATTCTCTCTTTGTTCTCAGTGCCTGGTATTCTATTAACAAACTCCCAACGCTCAGTATTGTTACGACATTCCGAGAACTTGAAAGAGTAATTCTATTTTTTAGATTGCTTTATTTCAGACTTGATTCTTGATTTTATATTTCTATAAGCAGTTTCTATAGAAAGGTCATACGGATATTTTCTTGTTTTTCTAGTTAAATTACAAATTTCGCCAGTAACACATGGTTTACCGACCTTCTTTCTTGAAACAATGTTTCTGTCACTGGAATGATTTTGGACAATTACATTCATGGTGGTCGTTTTCTCCTGGGGATGAGTGCGATCGAATCGAAATTTTAGAGAAAATTTGGCAATCAGTGTGTATCGAATAGTTTTCATTTTCCTTTGTATATCCTATTTTATCTAATATTGGGGCAGCAAAATGACGTTCCTATACGATCGGAAAATGGTCAGTTATGTCTGTCTCAAGTATTGATGAATAGTATTTGGTAATATTAGTTGAGTGACGTAGATAAATATGATCGATACGACTATCAGAAAGGAGCCTAGTTTGATCAAAAATTAAGGGAAGGAAGCCATTTCCTGAGAGCATATTCATGTAATCGAAGTCATCATTATTGGGTTTTAATATGTTAATGTGTCATCTACCATGTTTACATTTTATTACGTAAAAAAATGCCTAATTAACATTCAGAAATAATTCAAACAGTAAATAAATTACTTAATCATAATAAAATTATACATTGAATAATCAGCCTACTTATTATTTTTTTTGTTTTCACTTCACGCACGATTTTGTCTAGTTTTAAGAGGTTTCGTAAAATTATGTTATAATCACTTAACAGAAGAAACATAGTACTTCATTTCCTACGCATTTGTAGTTTCATAGCATTATGGCGACTTATGGCGTCGACGTTTTCGGTGACAACTAACGATGTCCCATATTTTCCCGTATTTAAGATCCCAGATTTCCCCACATTCTCTTTTATTTCGCGTGCACAGACTTATTTTTTCTCAGCACACAGAATTTCGATATCTGCGCGAAATCACAAAATAACATACTATCTTATGCAATATAGGGAATTTTTTCTGCGTAGCACAAAAATTCTGTGCACACGAGAGCATTCTCAGACTCTGAAACGCAAATATTTTGTGAACTTATCCACCATAAAAAAATGGCGCCTTTCTTAGTTACTTTAGTCCATAGCCAATAAACGGGTAAAAATAAAATTTTATCAGCGAAAGTATGCCTTCTAAAAATATTGAAAACACCTGTACAGTACAGCAATGTTCGCCATCGAGATGCAAAACGTGCCAAAATTCATACTTACTCTCAAATTTCATTGAAAATACTCTTCCAAATTTTTTAGTAGCGTTATCTGTTTGTTTTTCTTAAAAAAAGAATGTCCATCTCAACAAAACTACACCTTAAAATTTTGGAGAGAGGTAAAATTGCTATTCCAAATTATTTTATCGCATAATTCTGCAGTGCAGTATTAGATAACACTGGCTATATTACCCGGCAGTGCCCAGGTATTTCTCCATATACTGGCGGCATTAAAGAAAATGAAAATTATGAAAATCATTATAGTCATGTGCGTGAATCTCAGACATGTGCATAGGAATGCACATGCCTGAGGCAATATTAGGGAACCACGGTAACCAAAGTAAACATTCCAAAATTCATTGGTGAGGATGACGAACCATTGATGCTCGACAGTATTTTTTGCTCGTTTTGGGCATTTTTCATAGCTCTGACGACTAAGCATCGTATCGTTCAAGTCGCGTCCTGTTTGGTATACATGAAAAAATTTGGCGCCGATGTCTAAAATTGTAGATTTGTATAGAGCATATACGCTCACACACAAAAAAAAGAAAATTAATCTTATATACATATAGATCTAAGAAACATCATTAAACTGCAGCTTCTGTGCTGCCACTATCATATAAAAGCACAACTGTTATAGTTTTTCGATTGAAATTAGTGACCGGTTTTTGATTGATGTGCCACAGGAAAGAAATATAGGGTGTGATATTATCAAATAGTTTGAAAGCAATAAAATATTAGTTTCATCATTAAGTTGGCATCAAAATTTTAACTGTTGCTGTAGGTGTGTTGTAAAATAACGTTAGCAGAGCAAAATTTGACCCTCCTTGACTTTATGAAATTGTAATCGGAAAATGATAGATCAGAAATAACTCGATACTGATTTTTTTCTTGGCGATTAGCGAGCACTGGATGAGACACTGTTTTTTCCAAGATGTTGTATCAATGGAATACTCTAAGTATCCTCTGATTTCCGCTAGACTATCGCTTCAAAATCGGAAGTTTTAGAAGAACCAGAACACGTCTGGGAAAAATACATTACCTGTATTTTACGAGGGACATTCCCGTTTCACACTTTTTTAGGAACGCCGTAATAAAATTTCATTAGTTTCCCCCCTTGTTTTCCACAAGCCTTTTTTGAAATCAAGAATTAAGATTGTTTTCATGGCATAAATCATATTGACTCTATCACAATTGTTTACCCTCAAATAATCATATTCATCTCACATATTTGTCAAACATATACGTTTTCTTGTTAAATTACATTATTAATCATTACGCCTTTTCCTGTCATTGGAGATTTTTCAGCACATTTAGCGATACTTGCTAACTTTATTTGCTTTTGAAAGTGTTTTTTCGGCTGTAATTGGCAACTTCACTTGCATTTGATAATATTTTTCGAGAATTGGTATTGCCCCGTGTGTATCCTGATTTACAGTATTGCATATGCCAAATATCATTTGGCAGTGCAACTTTGGGATGCTGACTGAGTTGGTTTGATAACGCATATCTGACTCCACGTCAAGATGACTTGTTAACAATCACAACATGAATTCATTTACAAGAGAAGACATCGAGATGTTATATACACTGACACGCAAGAATTGTATATTTTTATTCTTCCGGTAGCTTGGCGCCCGTAATCTGTGTAGTCGCTTTTAACGCCAAGCGTTGGCGAATCTCGGCCACGCAACAACAAGAATAGAAATTTTATAAAAAAATGCAGGTTTCAGGTCCTTATTATCTTTTAAACTGGAATAATAATGAAAAGTAAAATGAGAATGCTATTCCATAATCCCCGCACTTCCTGTATAACCCTAAATAGAAAGAAAATTCCGTATTTTAAGGAACTTTCAAATATATCTCGATTCTTTTTTCATTGGTTGAACAGACATTGTATAAGGCATGTAAAATTACTGAATGGAATATTCAAAACATGCATATCAATATTCATAATATATAAGTTTCATTTCATATTGATATTTACTGTTAGTGTATCTATATAGTGCATTTGGCTTTCAAAATTTTATATATATATATATATATATATATATATATATATATATATGCCATATATTACACTATAAGTATGTTAGATTCGACAAATACAGCATGGCGTCTGCGTGGAATATGGAAAGTATATATTGACCCTGTTCGAGAAATTGAAATCATTTTACGAATGGCAAACACGTTCACGATATCCGTTTTGCAATGGAAGCAAAGAACATATTCACTCATGTACTCGAATCATATTCCACTCATGTAAACTTTTGAGTGAATTCTGAGGATGTTGACAAGTGAGAATATGAGAGAAGTTGCATGCTTCTTCGAAAGTTGGCGTGAGAAGTATTCACTACAGTCAATATATTTCAATGATTTGTAGAAATATTTCAGACCAAACCAGAATTAAAGTTCAGTCGGTCTAAAAACTTTCTCGGCAGAGTTTGTGGAAAAGTGAAAGCGAGCTGGTGTTTACTGTATGTGAAGATCCAGCTTCGAACCCCGTTGTCACCGCAGTAGTGCTCTGTTGAAGTTGGTTTTCTGCAATTTTGCAACTTCAAGAGAATACTTCAATTCAATACGAGTCGGTCACCCATTTGAAAAACTCTCTCAGGGGAGAGTAAGCAGATCTGCAACATCCACACCAACCTTGACCCCCGGTCTGTCCCCATAGGGGATGCAAGCTGGTTTGTGAGAATCCGGGTTCGAACCCTGTTGTCGGTGCGGAAGTAGCCGGCTATAGTTGGTTTTCTGTGTATGTGTGTGTGCGTGTGTTTTTTTTCCAAATTTGGCGGCCGATATAAACGATTCCTACTATTTATCATGATTTATACATAGGCGATTCTTTTTCATTTATGTAATGCGAGTAATTTATCAGCTCGCACTTTTGTTGTTCATATGTACTTCTTTTGAATTTAACAAAGCTTTATTGGACCTCCGGATGCACTCACCCCTCGAGAGATGCTTCAAAATCTCCTCTTGGAGATGTGAAGCGTGGTGTTCCCGGCCCGTCAATGTCGAATGTGAATGCGAGCCGGTCGCCTATTTGAAAAAGTCTCTTCACAGATAGCAGGCAGTCCTTCAACATGGCACTTGCATAACATGAAAATCCAAACATTTACCATCTTTACTTCAAAATATGGAACACAGATGTCAGCACCTAGCACTAGCCAAGCACAAGTCTAATGACATGTTATAAAAACATGTAAAAAAACCATGCAAGTAAATACGTTAAGGGCCATACATAGACTCAAAACTCACATTCCGGGATGTACCGAATTGTTAGAAGTTGCGCAGAAGAGTGTGTACGAGTCGCATGTGAGGTTGTGAGTGTGTTTTTATGTGAATTTATTTTTGCACCTTGAAACCTTGAATGGTGGAACGAGAGTCCCCGCTGAAGATCTCGTCCAGTGGATTTATATTCAATTATTGCCGCAAAAATTTTCTTTACAACAGCAGAGAGGAACGCAAATTTTATCAATATGTTGCACAAAAGATTCAAGATTTATATTTAATTTAAAATCATTCTTTCCTGTTTTTGTGGATTTTAGAATGAACAATAAAACTTTCGTTCCCATAGGGCACTATTGTCACTCACATGCATTACATATATTTTTCAAACATCAATACATAAAATCTGTAATTATTCAATATGTTGCCGGGAAATGATATGTATTTTTCCCTTTCAAATGCAAACAAACTTGCCTCATTTGAAAATGATGAACTTACTTCTTATTTAATGACTTTACTGTTGTTCCCGTATCTTATGATTCAATAATAAAGCAAACGATTGGAAGAAAAAAAATGGTATTCTGAATGGGGGGGGGGGCGATCAGATTAACGTACTTTCGAGACAAGAAAAATTTGCCCTGTCCTCTCTGGCAACATACGAAAGTAGCATTCCATGACAGCTCGAGTTTACTTCGAGGCTGAACGAGGCTTCGTTTACATAGAGGCTTGGTTAGGTTTTCTCTCATTAAGTAGACCTTTTTTTATAAGGTGAATAACATTGATTCTACGAAACCGGGTGAGAACAATACCTCCTAGATACTACGTAAGCTATCTAGGAGGTATTGTGAGAATCAGCTGAGGGGTTTTTATTCCCGAAGAACCCAATAGTGTCGGGTTTCCAAATGTCACATGGACAATAACATTTTGCACTCGATTTCTCCGGAGACCATGTATTCTGGTTAAGAATTTTCTTTCCTCCTCTTTGGACACAGCTTAGCTCTCCAACCCCCAATTCTTCCATTGATAAGAGTAAGCCACAACTTACCGAACTTATATTTTCTAAAATATATTTTTCGAGGAAAAAAACCATTTTTAAATCGACATTTCCGAATTCGATTTTTTCGAACGAAATTCGAATATCGTTCTTCACAGTTTATTTTGAAATTATGAGATACACTGACTCTCTGAGAGCAGCTTTGTTGCAAATATTTTTATTCAAATTTTTACTAAATTACACACACACACACACCCCTTATACACAAACACTATCACACTAAACTATCACATACAATCATACGCTTTCTTCTCTTCATCCAGCCCATACGGAGCCTCATCTATCAGAGAGTACGGGGAACTAATAAGCTCGGCACGCCCTGAAATAATGCATCTATCTCAGTCAGTCAGTCAACAGTTTGTTATCGTAAACATTGAGAATAAAAAGTCGGAAGCTGCTCCTGACATATCTCTGAATGCATCATTTATTACAAACTGGAAAAAAGGGAATGATAAATGCCGACACATTTGATCAGGAAAATCATTTATAAAAATTTCACCGCATTATTGACGAAAACAGAATCGCAGAAAACGAGATATCGGGGTTGGAAAAGAAGAGCAGGAATCTATCGATTACATGTTGTCGGTTTTATAACTCAAAATCACGTGAAAGCTAATAATCCATTGGCTTTCCTTTCAAGAAGGCTTTGTTTCATTCCTCCCTTTTGATAAAAGGTTTCCGCGTCTTTTACACCCGGACATCCTGGACATATTAGCGATAAGACTGTTTCTTCACCGAGTCATAAAATGTTTGATGGACGAAATCGTATACATTGTTACTCTTCATGACCCTGGAAAGACTTTACGATCGAAGAAGTTTGTTTGAGTCGTCGCTTCCATTCTAAGGATGAACTAAACATGATATTTTTATATTTATATTTTGTGTCTTCCGCTATATTTAAGTAGCAGGTTTTCCTATCATTGATGTGCAGTTCGTATTAAACATTTAAATACATCAATTCAATAAAAGCAGCAACAAAATGCAGTAATAATAGCAAAAGAATAAAGAGAATAAATGAGACGAGAAAATTATTTTCAATGTTTAAGAGATATTCCAAAACTCAAAATAGAACTTTCATAAAAGTTCATAAAGTTTAAACAAAGTGTTTCATTCGAGTACTTTATGATTGTTTTTCGAAGGGTCTCTCAGTGTGTGCGCGATAGAGATAACCTATCAAAATATAACGTCCTCTACATTTTTAAATGTTCAAAACCGCTATAAAGGCTGGACGAGAAGTCCTGGACACATTTTAAAAATTAATTAAAAAAAATCAACCAATTGATGTGAAAAGGTGCTGTTAGCAACAAAATGCTTATAAAGGCGTCGAGTTTTATTTTAAATAAAAAATAATCGTCTGTCGAATTATACAGGGTGATTCAAAAAAGATAGGAAACACTTTAAGAGGTGATAGTACACACCAATTCAAACAATTGTCATCAAACAATGCATGGATCTCACATGAAACGGAAACGCGCGTTTCGAAACGGCCGCTCAGCAAACGTTAAAACGCCATTCCTGTTGAAATTTATAGAGAGAAAATTAACACCATGCATTGCAAATGCAACCTGGGGGAAGAAGAAGAAACCGTATGCACCCCTATCAGTTTTTCGCCACTTCAAGGCAACACCTTGCCTTGTACACCAACACAAACACCCTGTATGCATTTGTGAATTGTAATATATTTACATCTACTCTCTTTGTTTGTATATTGTCAGAAATGTATTTATCTATTTCTTTATTTGTTATTTTACCCTAGCACGAGGTGCTTTATTCTAGCATTCCCGTATTTTATTTATCTTCGTATGCAGATACTAGCACATTTTTTTTGCCGCCATCTTGATTATGTCTCATGAGCTAAATCAATGAAATTTGAATATGAAAAAGGGTTAAAGTAAGAAAATAGCGACATCTCTTAAACATGAATGCCAATATGGCTTCTTGAATTTTCATAACGGGTGCGTCTCTATCAATGATAGAGGGGGAAAAAAATTTAAATACGTAAAACAGAAGCAGTCAAACAAATTTTAATGTAAAAACATTAAAATATGTTTGACTGCTTCTGTTTTATGTTTGACGTATTTAAATTTTTTCCCCCCTCTATCATTGATAGAGACGCACCCGTTATGAAAATAGAAGAAAGTATTAGGAAAAAATGCTTCATAAAAACTGTCCGTCAAGCTTAACATCACGTTCAGTTCTTTTCAATTTTTCGCCATACAAAAGAACTTCAGATGCCTCCCATTTATGAGATGGAACTGCCCTAAAATATCGGAGGATAAAAGAAAAAAAAAAGATATGAAAACTCTGAATCACTTTCATGCAAAGGGACATCAAAAACCATTATCCATTAATGGATGAGATCAAAAATTCTTTGAAGATGTCTCTCTTGAGAGATTCAAGTTTTATTTCTTCGACATTTTTCTTAAAGTTTTCGTGAACCCTTCTGTTCTGTATTCAGTCTTGGGTATTACTTCTATAAATACGTCTTAGGAAAAAGCATTTCTAATGAATATTTAGTATTGATCCAGTCGTGAATGTATTTTTAGAAGCACGACGAACCGAAAAATATAATGAATGTACCATTGATGGGAATATTATTTGTGTGAAATTTATATCGCGATCCTCCAGATATGAAAGTCTTGGGTGACCGTGTGACCCGTATTTTCCGGGACATTTCCGTATCTATCCCCATAATCTTGGCCACTCTGACTGCATTTATAAAAATGTCTTGCTTTTTTCCGTATTTTCACCGTCTGCTTGAAATTTTTTTTTCTCTTTACTGAAATCAAGGATTAAAATTATTTTTCCTCATCTTACTAATTATATTATGATAATAATGACTTTAAATATAACAAGGCCGTAGCGAGACGAGAGTAGACTTGGCGGTCCGGTCTTCCTCCGAGAAATGTGAGGAAAATGATTGATATAACTGTATATACTACTTAACCGTGCATGCATCGCATACACATTCCTTTGCGGAATTTCTAACGAATCGATGCATGCCGAAATGCGTAGTTTCAGTGTATGTGTGGCACCCTTAACGTATATACGTTGTCAGAATTCTGCTTGTTTCATGCTCTTGCTGGTGATGCCTCCTGCCTTCTTCCTATCTTGAAGTGAAGATGGTACGGAAGACAGAATACAGAAAGAACAGAGCACGTCCAGGCTCTATCGCTATTGCAATTTAAGCACAGTAGTCATAAGACCGCGGACGTGCCGCGGTATGGAAGACAGGTATATATCGAATAAAATAGTAGCGGATTGAGATATATACAGGGTGAATCCCACCTATTATTCTAAACAAAAAGGTGTGATAGACGAGCCCAAGTGGATCATAAAACACCCCACCAACCCTGTCCTATCTAGAAGTTTTTCTCGAGTTCTGGCGGCTAATCGATTATGGAAAAAAATGCGTGAAGTCTAAAATAACCAGGATTTGTGAAGTTTCTGAGAGACCTACACGCCAACTGAGCACATACTTGGAAAGCGCGCGCAGAAAAATCTTATTAGGTCACACCAATTTCTTCGAAATATCTGCATTTAATGGTGAGCTACAGGCGCTGAAAGATTGGCGAAGTTCAAAATCAAATCGTCGCCAAATTGCCAATTCCACAAACACCCTTCTAGCTACAATCGGTCAAATTTGCCAAAACCTGTCGATTCCACCAGTTTTCGAAAGGGTCTAGAATTAAACAAATTTGTCATCTAGGTCAGGAGAAATTTAGTCGCTTGTTCGCAATATATCACTGAAATCTGATTTCATAGAAGTAATTTTAGTAGGTTTTTTTGGCGACAATTCAATTTTTCACTTTCACTAATCTCTCAGCGCTTGCAGCTCGCCATTAAATACGGATATTTCTGAGAAGAAAAATTGAGGTGTGAAGAAATAAAAAAAAAACTTTTATATTAGTGACTACATACAGAATCCAAAAAAAAAAAAAAAATCATAAAACCAGGGCCGTCTTAGGGCATAGACCCACCCGGGCCTCACCGCCTACATTTTACAGCAGGTTCCCTAGGATGGAGCTTTTTGCTGGCCCCCGGGTAGATTTTTCACTGAACCCCCTCCCTTATATTAAAATTATAGTGAAAAAACACAAAATGATGAAAACTATATCAGGCCCGGGCTGCAGCTCTGTCAGTCCCACTCTTGTGAGAGGTCACGCCATAAGTGAGAGGTCTCATGTCCATAAGTGAAATGGACCCCCCCCCCCCCCATTCATGATGTTTTGTGTAGTATAAGGAATTTTGAAAATAAGTAGGAAATATGTAGTCTGTTTATTTCTGGCTAAGTATAGGACTACCATAGCATCACTTTGCCTAGGGGGCCCCCATGATGTTGAGAGGGTCCTTAATAGAACTCTGATTAGCGGGAAGCTAATCTAGGCCTAGGGTAAATTCTAGGCCAGTGGTCTGGAGGCCAATCTTATTTGCAAAATTTTCATTCAGTATGAATTCACTGAAAAAATCAATTTAGTACGTATAAAGGATTTTGCTTCAAGATGAGGGTCGAAGACTCTGGGTAAGACAGGGGAGCCACGAGAAAAAAATGTGCTTCAAATGATTAAAAATTTTGGCTCTTCGGCTTTGGCAATTCGGTTTTAAACTTTGCCAATCTTTCTCAGCTCTCTGCAGCCCTCCAAACCACCTGTCATGGCCCCTTTCTCCATTTTCTTCCGCGGCTCCCTTTTGGTATCCCAGTACCACTAGGAGGCCATATGGCCCACGGTTGAGAACCACTGATCTGCAGGATATACGTATTTAAAGGCGAGCTACAAGCGCTGAGAGATCAGTGAAAGTGAAAAATTGAATTGTCGCCAGAACCTACTAAAATTACTTCGATGAACGCAGATTTCAGTGATGTATTGCAAACAAACAACTAAATTTCTCCTGACCTAGATGATCAATTTGTTTAATTCTAGGCTCTTTCGAAAACTGGTGGAATCGACAGTTTTTTTGCAAATTTGACCGATTGTAGCTAGGAGGTTGTTTGCGGAATTGACGATTAAAAATTTTGGCTACAATTCGATTTTAAACTTTGCCAATCTTTCAGTGCTTGTAACTCACCATTACAACCAGATATTACGATGAATTTGATGTCACCTTATAGCATTTTTTCTGTTGTTTGAAAAGTGTACTTTGTTTGTGCGTATAGGTCTTGCTGACACTTCGCAAATTCTGTTTTTTTTTTTCCAGACCTGACGCATTTTTTTAAATAATCGATTATCCACCATAACTCGAAAACGGTTTTCAAAAGCCGATGATACTGACATGCCAATATGTCAGTACCTACCACGTGATTCAAGGCCCAGAAAATGTATTCACGTCAAAACTTGAGGACCTGTCTATGATACAGCCTACCTCCATGCGATCCATTGCTTAATAATACAAATTTCGTAGAAGGTATTGACTTAAGTGAAGAAACATAAAATAAAGGCCTATATTAAAGAATTCTTACGGCTACAATCTAACAGTTCTGATGAGGAAAACCAATTAATTGGCTCATTGACCTGGGTGATTGGCGGCTCGTTTATCAGAGCCACCTGATGCTTGAAAGCGGAATTCTCTTTCTTTCGCCCCCTACTCTTTTTTTATTCACAACATCATGGATAGCATAGGGTGATATTCTCTCGGTAATTTTCTATTCCGTGGAAGGTTGACATTGGTTCGTATCGAGACTCAAGAACCAATGATACCAATGACATGCAGGGTGATTCGAAAAATGTTCTGGCTAAACTATAATAAATAGGTGGTGAAGCGGTATATTTTTGGTCCTATAAATAGGACCAAAAATATGTTTTTCGGTGTACAGTGTCCTGTGTCCAAAAATGCCACGTTCAGGCAGGTAAGTGCTATTTAGTTCAATTCCTCTAAAACAGAAATGCGCAGACTTTTTAGTCTGTGGGCCAGATATAAGGTATTTCTGTTACTCGTGCCGAAAATCTGAAATATATGGGTTGACCATATAACTCGCATTTTATGGGACATTAATGTAATTTAAAGTATCCCCGACTTTTCTATTCCATTTTTCCGATTTTCACCGAATCTGTATTAGAATTTTTCTACTTTGTTAAAATCAAGGACTGAGATTATAAATTATATGGTGATGACTAGGACTATAGTTATCCTAATTAATTACAGTAATATAAATGTATTCATTTCATATTTGTCAAACATACCGGTTTTTTTTATTTGGTAAATTGCATTTTAATGAATTATGAGTTGAAGTAGCCCTCTATTGGGGATTGCAATTGGGGATGCAATTGCTCTATTGCCATTGGGGGTTTTTCATCCATTTCAACGATAGATGGCAACTTCAATTCGCTTTGATAACTTTTTTGACTATAATTGCCAAGCACCAACTATACTTACTTTTGACATTTTTTTTTTTTTGGCTATAATCGAAACTTTTGGCGATAATATAATTGGATCCCAGTTCCTCATATTTTTATGAATAAAATAATATCAACCTTTTATTATCGGAACACCTTCCACTGGCCCTTGGCAGGCCGCAGGCTGTGCACCTGTGATGTATATGGATCCAGCACGTATATACCGTATATATGAGATAAAATTGGAAACAGCACTATCATTAATACACCACTTTTCAGCACTTATTGCATTTCTCCTGTTTGGAAATCTCATTTAGAATGACAAAATGCTTCCGATGCTTGAATTTAATACATCAATATGGATATTTAATAGTAATCTCTAGTCATTAAAATTCGAGCCATTTGAGAGTCCTCGTTATTATTATGATGCAATTTCATCCAGTCCCTAAATGGAGTGTGATATTAGAGAGCCAGTACGGTTTTATATTACGTTTTGCACATTCGAGAATACCCTGAGAAATAGTCCTCTCATTATAGTCCATCCAAATAGATTCGGTAATAGTTCTATATCTCTCTATATTTCTCGAACATCTTCAAAACAAGCTGCTAGTTACGAACCAAAGTTAAATGTAAACAACTATTGAAAGACATTGGGAAATATTTAAACTCATAAATCTGTTGGACATGTTTCAAGATTCAATCTATGATTTTACGAGGAAATACAGTTCGGGCAAAGTCTTGCGAATAATGTGTGCATCGGTCCGAAAATCAAATGTCGTTCATTAGAATATTCTGGAACGTCCGCAGTGGCGTCTTAACAGATGGTCCAACGAGGCCTCGAGTTCTACAGGTGGCATAAATAATTGGAGACTTATTCATTCTGAAACAGTTTCTTCAACAAATTATCAATTTCGACTGACTCCAAAACCATTTCTTGCATTAATTACAATTTTGATTGATATTCCATCATTAAAATTTCATTTTAATTTTTTAATGAATCATTTATTTCATTAATCATCAATTTTTATTGATGCGGAAAGTATTTCTTTCACCTATTCTGAAAATGTCTTGCCAAATTATTTCATTAATTATTATTTCTGAAAATGCTTGAATATATTTCAAGTTATTCTCCAATTATATCCTTCGGGATTGGTAATTCTTCGGTAATTTTCTGGGATTGATTTTTTATTAATTCCAAAACTCTTGCTTGCAATAATTATCAATTTTGATTAATGCGGAAATCATCCATTTTGAAAATTTGTTGGTTCATTAATTCTTTCAGTATTTCTGAAACTACTTTGAGTGATTCTGTAATAATACATTAATAATATATCCTATAATTTTTATCTTTGTGTTGTAAAATTTTCATTTATCCTTTTATTGAAAAATTTGTATTTATTTTTTAAATATTGTGAAATATATATTTGAATTTTTCTATTTAAAATTTTGTACTTCTGTGCCATTCATCGTTTTCCACCGCACCAATCACTTAGCAATGCATGAAAGTGAATCTTGCCCTTCGAATGTTTCGAAATATTGTTTCTCCGACCGTATCCGTAAAAATAAGGGGTAAATATTTTGTTTTTCTCTTAATTCTTGGGAGTACAGTGGCCTCCATTCAGATACACCCTTTAATTTATACGTTTCTCTCAGTTATAAGACGATGTTCTGCGCTCTCGGTCGAAGTGATCGGAAAACAGCGTTATTTCTTTTTCATTTATACGACTTTCATTTTTTTCACTTTTTCATTTATACGATCTATTTTGCGACGTACCTCTGAGTTATGAGTCGCAGAAAGTTAGGATTTTTTTTTACTTTTCCCCCTCCAAGAATGATTTTTGAAAGAGCCTAAAGAGGTTTTCAATGGAGGAGCATTCATGTGTAACTAAGTTTGTTACATTTGTGTCAGAGAGCGTATTCTCTTCTTTCCTTGGAATATATACTTGTTAATGATTCACTAGCCGTCAATTAGATTGGGTTCTCTATGAAGGTTGTTTTCCACTCCGGGCAACCTTCATGGTGGGATTCTGGTACCCATCGCCCCTTTGTTGAATGTGGAATATCAATATCAATTGACAAGGTCCCCTTCACAGGTACTAGGGATTGCAATTGAACGGGTGAGTTGAATTGATGAGCAATCAATAGCAAGCGTTTTATAAAAATTACACATTTTGTTTTCACAAGAGATTGCATTTCATGTTTGACAACTCATTCCAGTCTGTATTAACTTTGCTACATTCCCCATACCTAAAATGTGTAAGTGGAAACAGTTATTGATTCCATTTAAAATGAATGAAAGTTCAATGATAACTGAGTTAAGTGAACTACAAAACTTGCTTCTCAAATGAATATGGATGAAGAGATAATGATGAAGAGATCAATGTAATGATAATTCAAAAACAAAATTCATTATTCAGAAGTTCTAGAAACCCTTCATGATTTTCACAACTAACTTCCAGTCGTACAAATCGAAAAGACGGCAACAAAAACCAGTGTTTCATTTTCAGTTGGTTTATATGGCTTTTCATGAAGAATTGCGCATTATATCTTATGCTGAGAATGAAACTAGAATCTATATTAAAATTTAATGCACTTGCGTCTGTCAATTTTTACGTCATAGATATTTTCTGGGTGCATTTTTCTTGTACACCTCCCATTTATGCGTCTTGTTTTTTCCCCCGACTCGTAAGTGAGAGATATTATATTATACAATAAACATCTACACACATCCCTAATTTCATTCGCTTTCGTTGATTTTTGCGGTCACCAGGGGCTCGTTTACATGCAAAGTTATTTTATGACCTCCCTATATATATATATATATATATATATGCATTCTCTGCCCATACATTCAATAACGGAAACTAAAAAATAATGTCATTCGATAGAAGAAGGGCAACGATAAATATTCAATTAAAACTATCTGAACGAATGTCAATGAGTATGAAATAGTGCAATGAATTTCACAATTATTCCAACATTCTGATTATACATTAGAAAAATATCTAATTAATAGAAATTACAATACTCCCAGATCGAATAAGAAGCATTCAACAAAAAAATATGAATGATAGCTAAATTTCCATTATTTTTTACTTTATTTTATTAAAAACTTGACGCACAAAACTCTATAATCACGTGATCCCCTCTTAAAGGGGGACGGTGAATATATTTCCAAAAACTGCAATTAACTCGTCTTGCTTCGTGTAGGAGAAATAATCTCGGCAAAGTCTTTGAAGCACTTGCTCGGTAAATTGACAGCTTCTAATGACTTTAATCTGACAATTTCAACGAGTTTCCCGTGTTCCGCCATTTAAAATCGAATTTCCAGAGGAGTGACGTATACGGGGACACATCAGTTATCTCAGAGTATGCAAAATTTCTAATACTACAAATTTAAATGTGATCGAATTTTGTTCGTACAGATATCGGAATGTCTAAAGTACAGGAAATCTAGAGATCTCTCATCATTGAAAATTCCTACCCCTAACATGTAATATAGCTTGAGGTCTCATAAGGATTGAAATAGTTTGAAAAGTTTGATTTAGCAACAAAAAAAAGAAGACCGGATTGAAAATCATGGACGTCTTGAATGTCGTGAAATGACAGAATGTCTGGTAACAAAATTTTTTTTACGTCCCTGATTATGCAAATGAGATCAGGAGATTATGTAAATTAGAAGCGTGTGAACTGTCACAGCACATATTCACTATCAATTCAATTTTGTCGGAACTCCCGTCATTTGAGACTCGCTTTTAAATGAAACTAACTGACTGTTCCATCTAAAAGTTTCGATGCGTATCATCTAAATGAAGAAATCGAATATTCATCAGTGGGAAATAAGATAAGCGAGAGAAGAAAAATAAAACCGATGCTGAAAAGGTGCAAAACCGGGACAAAAGAGAAGAAAAATGACAATGCCATCTTCCAGCTTGGTAATCTCTTGAATGCATCAGTAATTTCTTTTATTACGAATCTCCTTAATGGAGAATTAATGATTCTTAGGAAATACCCAAATGCCTTCAATATCAATACAAAAAAAGGAAAAGTACCGTGGGCCAAAGAAATATTCTTGGAGATACCGAATTGCGTTTGCCTGGAATGAATCGAAACGCATTTGATGCGACTTCAATTGTGTATGCCATTCTGATTCCAGCACGCTTGAAAAACTGGAATAACGACGCTAGCTTTTTAATTTGACGCCTCGGGTATTTGAAGAACGGCATTCTTGCACTAATTTCTACAAAATACTGTGTTTCCCTAAAAAATGGTATTCTAATGTCATTTAACAATTATTGAAAAATGCATATTCCACGGAATGAAATTACCATAAACGCCTAGAAAACAACGTGACGTTTATTGTATGGAACACGAAAAATTAAATAATTCCAATAATGTTCAATAGGTGACGCTAGACAGAAATTAGTGATTGAAATTCAAGTAGTATATTATTATTATTATTGTCAAACAAACAAGAATATGAAAAAATAGAGGAAAAAATTATTTGATTTACGGAATATAGAACAATCGAATAATCACGGTACGTGGAAAAAGAAAGCACATGCTGTGGAAACAACTTGGGGGATTTTTTGAAACTTTAAAAATATGACGTCACTCTCTGCTATCCATACAAGGTTTTCAACAACTGGCTGTTGCGAAGATGAATTTTTTTTTTTTTTTGGAAAGAGAAAATTCAACTGCCTTTTCGGGGAATCGAGAATCGAACCCACGTCCTTTCACTTTCCGAGTGAACGCCCTAGACCACTAGACGACAAAGGAAACGAATCTCTCTCCAAGAAAAGATTTAGAGATTCGTTGCCTTTGTAGTCTACTGGTCTAAACAGTGGCGTATTAAGAGTACCATGGGCAACCGGGCCAAGTGGTTTTTCGGAGGCCCTACCTGGTAAATCCTAGAAAATTTCAACCGGATCTTATTTTTGTGAGGCCCCTCTTCTCTTGAGGCTGCGGGGCCATGCTCGGCCGGGCCCATGCCTTAAAACGGGACTGGGTCTAGGACGTTCACCCGGAAAGTGAAAGGACGTGGGTTCGATTCCCCGCAAAAAGGCAGTTTTTCTCTCTTTCCAAAAAAAAAAAATCTTTGCAACAGCCAGTTGTTAAAAACCTTGTACTTTAAAAATAGTTATGAAAATGGCCAAAAGACGGCGCTTTATTTTATACAAAAAAGTGAGAGAGTGCTACAACACAATCTTTCAGCAAATATTGATTAGCGTATATCGAACGGAGATTTGGAATCTGTTTAGCGTCATCTTTTAAGGTTTCGGTACAACTCCTTCTCCTTTTCGTATCAGTGTTGCCGATTTTTGTCATTTTACGCACATTTTTTTGCGCATTATGAATCACAAAATAATGTAAAATACTGAAAATTTAATAATTATTGAAACTTTGTATGTCGACTGACTTTTGCAATACATTTATATGTATAATAATCTATCCAATTATAATGCCACGCTCCACATCTCTTACAGAACTTTTGAACAGTTCTCTGATGCGAAGTTTCATTTGCGCTTGAGGGGTTACAGAATTCACTGTCATGGTGAACACGGTATCCTACGGAGGCAACGCGGGAATATATCAATCTTCTATCCCGCACCACAGGAACAGTTGCACTTTCCTATAGACATATCTTCGCATAATAAACTATCGATAACTATTAAATTCACTGAGCAATTCAGACAAGTTACAATCATTTCATTCCGTGCACCGCCCAGGCTCTATCGACCATTGTCAATAAGTTACAATCACGCTGGCTTCAGAGAATGTGTTGCGTTCCCTCCCGCACCCCCAGGCAGTCTGGAACGTGTCATAGTTAGAAATTTTTTCTGCGGCGCTCTGACCATTTGGAAAAACTGCTACTTAAGGTTGGGAGATGGTTAAATTGAAAAGAAATCGATGAAACCTCCAGTCCAAAGAGAGCTATACTGTGGGATGATTTAAAGATTTATCAATAACTCTGTACATTTGATACAGGGACATACTGGAGGGCCATATTACTAATTCCAAGCAGCCTAGAGCACATACAATATTTTGTTTGAGGCTCCGATTTCATATTTATATTATATGTTTAGGTATATATTTATATCGTATTAGGTTTTTGAAACAGGGTAGCCCAGGTCGATGAGATAAGCGGTTACTCTCTCGCCTAAAGTACCAAAGGATGTTCCGAGGTGTCGCGAGTTCGATACTCAGTTCGTCCTTATCAGAAAACTTTCCTGACACAGGGGTGCAACAGAAACGACTGCATGACCACAGAAAAACATTGCTACCGCAGGGAGTCCTACATCGAGGGGGTTAGCGCACCAACCTCTCGTTGAGTATAAAAAACAAGCCTGCCGTTCGGAATCGGCAACTGTATAGGTCTCGGTCAAATTAGTCATCGTGTGCAGAAAATGACCGTGGTATGACAAAATGATCAATGTTTTGAGATATCAAAAAAAAAAAGACACAGGAATGCCGATAAATTCTTAAATAAAAGAGATAATTTCGGGTTTCAGAGTTAGAAAAGTAATTTCATAATTAATAACAGAAATAATGAATTGGTCTTTTTTTCAGAATAGCTAGAAGGAATAAGTTTAGAATTATTCGGGTTGTTTTTAGATTCGTTGAAAGAAATTTAAAAATTGATGTAAATTCGTATTTAGTGAAAGAAGTTTTCCTGAGCAAATAAGTCTTTGATGTGAGTAATTCGGAGGCTCATTTCATTCGGGCCCATTGACTAATCCGTTAAGGCGACACTCAATACTAAATTTAGTCATTGTGTCTACCATCTTATAATCCCAAATAGTAATTAAAAATGGTTTGGTTACCCACGGTCTCGAGTTCATACTCCATACCCACGGTATGGAGGTTTTTTTGGCCCGAAGTTATTTGGAGTTGTTTGGCCCAAATGTGTTAGAGTAGGTGTGCACAAACTTTTCAGTCCGCAGGCCGGATATGCGCTCGCTGGCGGAATCTCTCATACATGAGGGTGACCATATTGCTTGTATTTTACGGGACATTTCCGTAAAATGCCCCGTTTTTCCTCTTAATTTCAACGAGACTTTAGTTGAATTTTTGAAATCAAGAAGTAAGTTTCATGGCATATAAATCATATTTTGATGATTAATTAGTCATATATGTATATTTTTATCTCATACTTGGCAAACATACTTTTTTGGTGAGTTGCTTGCCTTTGGCAGTTCTTTTGGCTAAAATTGGCAATTTCACTTCTTTTTGACAAATTTTTGGTTATAATTGATATTTTTACTCGAGGATGTGTTAATAGCATCATGAGGGCTCCTGAGAAAGTGATTTTTTTGAGGCATGAGTAATTTTCCTGAGAAGTTCACATGCTTATTTTTGACATCTCATTTTCATGCGATCCCCAGCATTCGAGACTCGCGGGCCGTGTTCAGGTGGGCTCATGCATTAACACGACACTTGCTTTAGACATTTTTTTTATAATTGGAAACTTATTGAATTTGTCAACTTTTATTATAGTTGAGAATTATACATGCCTTTGACAATTTTTTGGATGTAACTGACTTTCCTTGTATTCCATACTGTTTTTTGAATGCAAACGACAACTTTACTTGCATTTGAAAATTGTTTTGGAGATAATTGTTGATATCCCGTACAAATCCCGATTTCCCGTATTTTTATCAAAAAAATATGGTTAGCCTAATAATTTATCGTGTTGCGTACATTGATTTTCTACCACCTTTCACGAGCCAGATGGAAGTGCTTCGCTTGCCGAATTTGGCCTGCGTGCAACCAGTGGAACCTGTGTTAGAGGTTGAAGATCCCTTTCAGATATTATTGGAATTAGTATATATACTCTGTGCGTGAGTGCGTATGTGTGTGTGAGCGCAGCATGAACTTCAACTAATCTACCAATATCATATGGGTCACGCTCATTTCACTACTGGACGATAGTTATTATAGTTTGAAAAAGATATGCATTTTTCAAATGGCAACTGTCTTCTGAACCACCCAGTGAAGTTTGTAAACTTCTAGGATTTAAAATTATATATGAAAGACAAATAGAAATCATCATATTGCAAAAACACCCATATCAAAGATGTGTTTTTCGTGTTTCGTGAAAAGTAGCGACAAGTTCAAAGAATATCATTTCGTACTCTGAAAGAGAAAAGGAATTTTTCTTTTTCTACAGTATGAATGAATGGATGTAATTTCCCACGAGGGAACGTATTTGTCCGAGCTAGCGTAATATCCCAAAGTGTGTTGAACCATTTCTTTACTTGGCATTCGTCGGCCACACGAAGATAGACCGCGACCACGAGAAAACGATTACGTCGTGTATTCGTTCGTATCTTGTCTCGAGGCCCGTGATGAGAAACGTGTCGCCTTCTCTGACAGCACTAAACAATAAAATTGAAGAAAAACAGTACACCCCCCCTGGCCTGAGAGAAAGTAAAATATCAATGAAAGCATACACAGCCCATATCACACGTTCGTTCCAAAAAATTCGAGCTTTTTAGTCTTGTATTTTATTTCGTATAGCGCCACTATTCTAAATTAATATTGTTAGATGATTTATTGCACATGAAAGAACGTGACTATTGTATCATGGTGATTCTCATGAATACTATCTCTGTTGTTTTTTCCCAATCCCTACAGTTGATAGTTCCTGTTGAAAATTTGACTTGTCTAATATATTGAGTTTAACTTTCTAAAGAAAATGTTCTCTTGCGACAAGTTTCTAGAAGCAATCAATTACCTACCTTCTGATAGCATTTAAATGTAAAAAAAAACCAAAAGAATGTAAGAAAATTTGTCTTTAAAATATGTTTTTCTGTAAATTAATACCAACATTTCTTTCTTGTGTCATAATACTTACAGTGGGAAAATAAAAATGTTATATCGATGACATGCAACACAGCCAATAATGTTATATTGGTAATATTAAGCTGCCTCAAAACTTTTTGACGTGATGAAAAACTATGCTCTAGTCATTAAAAATACTACTTGACCATTGATTTATTTCAATTTTTTTACACTTATATTGGATTCTACGTATATGCTATCCTATGTCAGTATAAAAAGTTTTACACATTTCTGATACTTGGTTTTTACAAAAAATTGTTAAGTGAATAACATTTGGGTGGCAAAAACATAGAACGAATGCTTATTCTCAATCAAAAATTGTTATAAAATAAATCAAAAATCTAACCAACACTTTTTTAATGAATGCTGAATTTTTCTATCAATATCTTGAGACAAAAGTCGAGAAATACTAAAGCTCATAAAGTCTTTTTCATTGCAATGCGATAATCCATGAGGAGAAGCCAATACCCAACACATTCTCTTTTCTTTACAAGACATTCGCTCTCAAAAAATGCAGCAATATTCATTCAACAGAGAAAGTTTTGTTCTAGCAATACACTGAATGAAAGGTTTCAATCCTCATTTTATTGTGATAGAAATATTTTTGAATACTGAACTTTCCTATGAATTTCTTTGTACAACACGTGATGAAAAGCGTGTTTGCGAAGCAAAAATTTATGTGAAAAGATACATTTTTCATGGTTTTTGAGCATCAGTACATAGCAAAGAAAAATTTAATGAAGCAATTTCACGTTATTTTGTGTGACTGGAAAAAATAATAAACCGTTCAATTTGCTGCTGCGCTTTAGATCCAATCGGTGTCTTTTTTTGTAAATAACCTATTGTAAAATATCATAATGTATAGAAGAAAATAGAAGCTATAATAAAAGGCGGAATATTAAGAATACGTTTCTTTGATCGTAACACGAGACATTCCTGATAGACAATTCCTGACTTCCTGATAGACAATTCCTGACTTCCTGATAGACAATTAAAATGTCTACTACAATTTACAAAATCATATAAGTTTTAACTTTACTCTATGAGCCCAATAGCAGCCATGACGAATGTAATAAAATAGTATATCCGGGAAATGTATTTTCCTATTGTTAATATAAAATATTGGCAAGAAGTTTCGGGAACATCTAGTTTTATAGATTGCATCGAAAGGAATAACACAATATACAGACATATCTTACACTGAGACGTGATTGGATTGAAATATGAGCTTCATTCGTATCAACAGTAATATCCGAAAGTCCTCGAAAAACACTGCGAAAGAATTCGAGAACATTTCGGATCAACGGAATAAAAATCAGTTTCATGGATGTAATTATATAAATCAATATCGCCGGTGTTTTTGATAAGGAATTCCAATTGCATAGTGTTGTTGAGGACGTGATACTAACGCCGAACCAAAAGATAAATTATCTTCTTTGATACCTAGTACGCGCAAATGTGTGGATTGTTTTTCTCGCTGTAGGTATTCTTTTGTTTTTTTAAACCCAGGGCATTCAGCCTTGACTTTAGCAATAAAGCAACCAGTTGCCAGCCACCTCGTTGGGCATTTTGTCTGTTGTGGCGTTGTATTTGTATTTGTCTTGAAGTCAGAACTGAACACCTAGAGCTAATAAGAATTTATTCAGCAGGAAAGAAACGACGACGTTTATACTATCTGGGTTTGAAAGTGGCGTTATATAAAATAAAATTGAAGTTAGTTTTCACTAATTAGCGAATAGTATGATCCTTTCCTTTCTTGCCTGGTGTTACGGATAGCAGAAAATCAAGCTCGGTGGACTCAAGAGGGATTCTTCATTTTTTTTTGTTAATGATTAATTTTCAATATATTTATGAAACTGTACTCCCGCGAGATTCAAATACGCGCTATAGTGATTGGTAGTCGGAATTCATGATTTTCGCAACAGATTCAGACCAATTCTCTCAACCCAGCCTTCAAGTAAATGTAATTGCACTGTGGTACCACCCGACAGAGTTAGCGTGGGCTAATCTATAGCCGCCTGGCAGTCGAGTGGTTAGGAAACTAGCTTCTCACTGTGCAGGTCTGGGTTTGAATCTGGGTTCGGGCGTGGATGTCTAATAACACTAACAAATTCCCTGGACGGATCATGCTGATCCCTTGGGAATACGTGAAGATCACGTTATTATTATTATTATTACAACAGACCCCATTCCCCATAAACATCTCAATCAACACACGCAAGCTTCTTCATTCCTTCAGTAATTGAGTCTTACGGGAGGGCTATCATCCTATAATCTTGTTTATAATTTTAATTTTGATTGTCGATTGGCGTTTGATGTTTCGAGTTTAATCACCTGTTATATGATTTTAGATTGACGATCGTCTTCATATATATATATATATATATATATATATATATATATATGGTTTTAGGAATATGTTTTAGAGGTTGGCACACACAGAAGAAATTACTGGTCCTTATGAAGCTGAAACGTGCCTATGGGAGTCCAATTTGGCAGCTAAAAATGACTCAGAGGAAGAAATTCATGAAGGAAAACAACTGGCAAGTATTTATCACCGACCATCACACTGACTTACAGTTAAAAATATGGCAAAACTGCTGAAGATAGCGAAGAACGTAACTGAAAAGAAAAAAAAACTTGGGGACAAATTTAATTAGGAGTTTTTAAATTAAGAAAAAAATTAACAAATTCATTTGGGGATTGATTTATTCATTCATTGTGGATAGTTTGACAATTTCTAATAAGTTTGCTGATAAATGAAGTAGTTTACGTCCGGTGGTAGTGAAGTCTAACGCAATTGATACGCTTAAAAAGTAGTCCGATAGAGATAGTCAGAAAAATAGAGAAGCTATTCATATATACTTAGATAAGACAACCATAATCTTTTTTATGGGCAGTGTATTATTAATTTTTTGGTGATATCTGCTTTTATATTGTTGCTGTATTTTGACATCCATAGCTTTTATGGGCATAATTTTTTCAACTACCTCGATTTGAAATTTGCCTGTTGTGACCTTTGTATTTATATTTGTATTACCATGTAATTTAATAGCATCGCCAAAATGAACATTGGTACCTAATAGACGTCAGGCTCGCCCTCCAATTCAAATTTTAACTTCTTTCCGCACACGGACGAGATATCTCAAGCTAAAGTAGCTGGGAGAAATACTTTATAGCTCCTCCCCCTTCTTCTTTCCCTCTCGCCATCGTGATGCTTTATTGGAATCTTTATGGACGGAATAGTTGATAGTTAAAATCATGAGGGCTTATAGAAAATATATGAACGGAGTAACCTTAGCGTGAGCGATATCGAATCAATTTTCCGGAGTGAATAGAATGCGAGGGTAGACGATGAGGAAGAAAGAAAGCTCTTTCCTCTGGCGGAATAAAAAAAAAGTAGATAGTATTTACACAGAGGAAGGATGGTATTTGGTTGATAAAGAATGCAATAGCTGCTACACTAACCTTCATTTCCTAATTATTACCTAAGATATCACTTTCCAAGATGTATCGCTGTTATTTCAGGTAAACATATTTGCATTATGCATAAAAGTGCTTACACCCACCATCGGTGTAAGTTCGGATTAGAGCTTAGACGTACACAATCTGTTGTCGGTGTATCTGAGTACAGAATTTTCTCATACTCCATGGATTTATTCTACAATGCGTTGTGATAAAATTACCACCTGAGTCTATATTCTCGAAGCATCTATTTTTATATGATTTTTCTCGATATTTCTCACCTGAAAAACACACACAAATAATAACAACAACAACAACAAACCATGTGTTTTTTAGAGAAAGAAGTTTTCGATGCAATTCTTCGTTTTTACGGAGAAACAGAAGTGGAAGTTTTTTCTCCCTAGAGTTTTTCGCTCGAGATAAATATTTTTATTGGATCGGCTGAAGTGATGAGATCTCACAAGACGTAAGCTTTTATTTTTTCCTTCAGGGATTTACCGAGTGTCCGATGTTCTCGTCTGGCAGAGAAGGTCGATTGAGCAAACTTTCTGTCGTAACGGGGGCAACATTCTCAGTTTCTTAGGTTTCTTTTTGGTTTCCTCAAACATATCTTTCCTCGCATTTTCTTATCTTTGAATCTTACACGAGCTCTCCTTCTATAGTACTGTTTTATGATTTAGTAAATTTATAGCACTTTTTAAATGTATTAACGGTACCTACTGTTTATTACCGACGTGAGAAAGGCATATGTCTCTAGTAAAAATAATGATGCGCTGACCATTCAATGTGGGGGGCATTTGTGAAAAACAAACCCTCTGAGACAGGGATGCACCATTATAATAAGGATATTTCATGATGCAGTGCCACTACCATATTCGTATTTCGTCAGTGGCATTGACGAAATGCGTGACGTCAAGGGTCTGACAGAACCGAGTGTGGTGCGCCCGCTTTACAGTTTTGTTAATTAAAATAGTTCGCAATCGCTGTACTGATTATAGTGAATTATTTCCGAAATTATTTTTTCGATTATTCTCATTAGTATCTGTATATTTATTGACTTGCTTCGTTCATCCATTTAAACATTTAAAATCATAAATTTTGTATTTGTTTATGAGGTAACTTCCCCTAAGAATATTTTTCTCGGATCTATTTCACTTGAATCACGTGCATTGGTTAGTTTTTATCGGGTTGATTGAAAGCCAACTAGCCAAACAAGTAATTTCAATTATCTTTTGACTTTCTAGAATTTTTAATTAGCTTTTAGTTTCCATTTGAATTAGAAGTGGGTTTTATAAGCCTTGAGCTTCGTTATTAGCAACTGCAACATAAGAATGTGGCAAGCAAGTATGAAAAAAATCCTAATATACAATGTGTGAAGGTATTATTATTTTCAATGCTAATATCAAAAGATATACAGGCTAATTCAGAAAAGATGATGAAAACTTTAAGAGGTGATAGTACACACCAACATTACAAACAATTGTCATCAACGAAGGCATGGTCCAACATGAAACGGAAACGGCCGCTGCATTGTTAAACCAGCATTACTGATGAAATTTATCGGGAGAAAAAGAACACACCATGCATGCAAATTTAATCTTTTGAAAAGAAGAAACAGTATGCAAATCTGCATGACATTGAATAAAAGGAGCGGACGCCAGCCCAGTGAAGTTTTTCCAAGCGTGCGACCGTTCTAACAGTTGTTACGAGATAATGACGCACTTTAGCAGTACTGAAAAAGCAGACATGTATTTCATTTACGGAGCTTCAAACGGAAGTACCACAGAAGCAACATGAATGCACGGTGAATGTTTCCCCCCCCCCCAGGCGGTTTCCCAATCCAAAAAAAGCACACGAGCTTTGGAACGTATCTGCTCGTATCCTCGGTTTTACTGTGTTGCGCCCTGTAGCGCGTTTGCATTTAATTTTAGGTCATGCATTCTTTCGTGGAAATTGTTTTGTTTTGTGCGTATCATCACCTCTTAAAGTTTTTTCCATCTTTTGTGAATCATCCTGTATACCGGGTGCATAGCAAACAGCAGGTATGACATTTTAATGGCAAACCGTTGATGCTAGAGGTATACTTCAAATTAGAAAAAGTTTCCAAATAACGTGTAGTACTCAGATATGCCATTCATGTTTCAAGGGGTTGTACAGTTATCAAAATAAAATATAAATTACTTTTTATACAGTCTTCGTGTGCCCCAAAACCAAATTACACAAATGCTGCCCTGTCTCTATTGCCAACAAAAACAATTCCACGTTTCCAAGTGCAATATTCACTGAAATATTCGAAAACGGAGGAAAGTTGAGAAAAAACAGTAAAACGGTTTTTCCGTATTTATCGCTGTTTTCCCAATCATTCCTCCATTTCGAATTCAAAAAAAAAAAATCTCCGTTAATATTGCAACTTAGAAACTTAGAATATTGGCGATTTCGTCATAAAATTGGCAACATTTTTGGTGAGAATCGGTAATATGATCCTGTTTATTATATTCCCGTACTTCTCTCAATAAAATATTTTCCGCCTGATCATTATAAAATTACTTTATTTCCGTATTTGATTGTATCTGAGTATATTTTTCATACTGCAAAATGTCTTGAAAAATTAAATCAATTAAATTCCCAAATGAATTGTACAATTAAATTCACAAAAATATGTATGTATATATATATATTTATTTAAATATATGCGTGTGTTTATATGTGCATGTTAATCCCTCATACCTTCATCGGGGCTTGTGAATTTTTTTTTTTATTATTTATTTGCTTTTCCTCAATTTTTGTTATTCCCCCCCTTTTCACGCAAAAATGTTTTTGTATTGTGTGCGCAACCAGTTTTTTTGACATTATAAATAGATAGCTGTGTTGTCACTACTATGAATGGATGTTATCGTTATCGATGCATTGTAATATTGTAATGAGCTAAAACTCAAACAATAAATATTCAATTCAATTCAATTCACAAATGAATTGTACAATTGAATTTTGCAATTGAATTTTACAACTGAATTCGCAAATGAATTGTACAATTGAATTCACAAATGAATTGTACAATTGAATTCACAAATGAATATCACTACGTTAGAAATTATTGGAATTATTCATGCAATTTTTCCTGGGTCTTGAATAAACTCTGCGTAGTTTCATACATTTTTCCGCGTACTTCGTTGCGAAACGCTTACTAATCTATGAAATGTAGACTTTTCTAATGTCAACTGACTTTTGAATCACTGGTTATACGTATATTTCACAAGAAATATCTTGGGTTTTCATTCAGAAAAAAAAAAAAATTCTGATGTCTTGGATTTTTGCTGGTGCATTTAAACTCAAGGTCCTTCTCTCGAAAAGATAGAACTCGACAAAGTTTGAATAGGACAAAAATAAAATCCCTCTTAAAAATGCCGAGAGGAACACGTGCGCTTCGTGACGAAAACAGAATTTTAGAGCACTTTCCAAAAAGTTTTATTTTTCGTATATCATGTTTTTATCGTTTATCTTTTGGAACACAATTCAACATTACGTACCTGAAATGTATGCGTAAGTTATCTCCTCACTGTGCATAATAAAATTTGTATCATGCCTCATATACAGGGTGTCCCATACATTCGTTAATAGGAAATGTAGAGGTAATTCGTTGATAGTTTAGAAATGAATAAAAACTGAAAGAATTTGTATATGTGAATACAGTTTGCGCAAAAGTTATTCTAACAAAAAGAAATATTTTTTTTTGGTACGGAAGAAGAACTTAAGTTAAAATTTTTGTCGATAGAAGGCGCTTCACGAAAAAATATCACAAAATTTTGGACCGTCAATCTCTTCTCCATCTGAAATGTTCGTAAACATTTATCCAGTGATTCGTGGCTAAGTAAAAAACTTTTCACCAATTGTGCTTTATACATCAATGAAACATCACATTGGAAATCTTATGTATATGCCAGCAACAGGTCATTTGTTCATTTTTGTCGTTCCACTGTAATTTTCTGCACACGAGTTCTACTTTTTTTAGACCGGAACCTACAATTTATTGCCGATTCCGAACAGCAGGTTTGGTTTTTTATACTCATCGAGAGGTTGGTGCGCTAACCCCTCGATGTGTATAAAATTGCTACCGCAGGGTCATGTAGCTGTTTCCGTTGTGTCCCTGTGTCAGGAAAGTTTTCTGACAAGGACGAATCGGGTATCGCACTCACAATACCTCTAAGCCTCCTTTGGTACTTTAGTCGAATATCTTATCGATCTGAGCTACCGTGCTCGCCAGAAACAGGAACTTTCAGAAATGATCTACTACCACTTAACCGCACCTCGTACACATTCCTCTACGGAATTTGTAACGAATCGGCACATGCCGGAATGTGTGGCCCGAATGTGTTTATGTTGCAGAGTTGCGCTTGTTTCGTGATTCATGCTGACATCTTACTCCCATTTTCTGAAGTAAATGAAGTAAGTGGCGGCAGTGTTTGAAATGTCATATTATTATGATTTTAGAATTCAAAATATATACAGAAGGAAATCTCGGGAGTTCATTTTTTCAAGAGTATTCACTGCTAAGTACTTCCTAAGTTGACTAGTTATTCCATCCGTACACTATGTGCTATTAGGAAGATATATGTTCATGTTCGCAATATATTTGCTACTAGATAAGAAAAGAGTAATGACCAGAGAGTAAACGGAAAAAAAACATTAATACACCTTCATTTACATTAAAACTAATATATAGTTAGAAATTCATAAGAAGCTGTTATAAATCTAGAAATCTCTTAGCACTAATACATCTATTTTATATGAATGACAAAAAGAAATTTAAAAAAGAAGTGGAAGTCTGTAATGTTGTTTTCGTTGCATCGAATGTTGTATGAGGCGAAGCCATCACTAGACATCCAATCTCTAAAAGTGCATTGAAAAAAGAACATTTTAAATACAAATATCAGGTTTCTATCACTATTTCTCCTGATATACAATTCTATTCAGATGAATATTTTTGAGCACTTTTGCAATTCCATTTGTATTATTGCTTCTACCGTAGTTTTCTTCGTATAATCCACGGATTATCTGTTAAAAAGTGATTGAGCATTAAAAAATGCTGATTGCCTACCACTTTGGCCAATCTGCAGAAAATGATGTTATCAGCCGGTAAAATATGGCTCTTTCAGTTATGGATTCAATTAAAGCTCATATTCAAGAATACGCAAAAAGACACCTGCAAAAATTGTGGTACTCGTCTTTCTCCCATACCTGGCGGTTTGACTAAGAATTTGCATCCTTTAGATTCAGGAATAAACAGGTAGTTTAAAAGCAAAGTTAGAGCTTATTGGTAAAAGTTGGATAAAACTGAAGGAATTCATTCTTATACAAAAGACTGGAATTTACTCCGAGCTTCCTATGCTGAAGTATGCCAGTGGGTTTGTGATGCCCGGAAAGATTGACTATAAAAACCACGAAGAGTTCATTCATCAAATGCAAACTATGGATTCCAGTGATTCTGACTCTGAAAATGAAAAATCCTCTTGATGATTGAAAACCCACTGACTCTTTCGAATTAGACGAACTGCTGCGCTTATAATTTGAAGGTTTTGATTGAACTGTAAATTTTGTTTTGTGTGTAAATAATGCCATTGTTTCGTTAATTAAGCGTAACAATTTATTGATTATTGAAACACAAGATAAGCTTTTATTCATTTTTTTAATCCTACAGATTATTGCGCTGCCACGGATTATACGAAGGAAAAGACGGTACTGCGTTTTTAAATGAAATAGATAACCAGTGAAGCGTACTTCTTCAAAGTAATATTTATTCATAAATGCCAAACCTCTTCATAAAAACACCAGTTTTCTAATTGAGAGCGATCTTACCACTGCACCACTCAAGCTAAACTTGAGTGGTGCAGTGGTAAGATGCTCGTCTTCCACGATGAATGTTATCGTCTAGGCTCACGGTGTTCGAATCCGAGGTCTGCAGGGTAAACATCGGCAGCAAGTGCTTTACCTACCGCGCCTGGGTTGACGACCGATAGATAGCATCTTTATTTTCCCACCCAACTTCACTGGTTGGAAATTGGTGATACGGCCGGTGTTGTGTGTGGTAAATTAGTTTGCTGACAGAATATATATAAAACCTGTTTATTTTTCATCATCAACAATCAGATTTGTGTAAATCTTACTACGGCTAAAAAACTGTTTCTTACTCTTTGCAAAAATAATGCGAGGTTGCATCACTAATTTATAGATATGCGACCTCTCATATTTGATGAAACAGAATAAAGTAATAAGTGTAGACAAAAGCTATTCATAAAATTCACGAACGAAGAACATGACAGACAAATGTTAATGGTAATATCTCAACTAACCCATAAATAATATTTACAGAATATAAATCGAAGTTATAATTATGAATATGCATCTGGCTACATTTTTCTTTTATCAATGTTGAGATTCAATTCTCCATAAAACGCGATTTAAAATATGGCATTAACTACAAATGAAACAATAAATTCCGATGTTATTAAAGGTGATTACTGTAATTGCAAAAACAAAAAATTTAACATAAATTGTAATATTCCATGTATGAAGATATAAACATATTTTAATATACCTTTTAAGACTTTGAAATGAACATCAAAGGGAAAGAATGATACAGAATAATTTGAAAGACTTTCAAGTGTTTCTTCAGGAATGATATTAATTCCATCAAACAAATATTTGTAAATTATCTACCTTTGATCTAAAATAAGTGGATTAAAATTTTGGAAATAAGTTCTCGATACGAGTCGTTTTCTCGAAGAAAGGAACTGCTTATTTCAAATATGCTCGTAAAAGAGAAGAATTAAGATATCGGATATGTACAGTATATTGTGCGTAAATATAAAAATAACGTGTAATTCTTTTAACCCATAAAAATTATTGTAAATATCCAATGGGGCAATTTTAAATCCGTCGAGAATTTCCGTCAAATTTAAATGTTCAAAAAATTATGTTCAGACGTGATTTCAATTAATTCATGGGTAAAAAAATAATATTGGGCTTACATGGGATGTAATTAGATGGGAATATTGTAGATGCGGAAAAATGATTACTTCTTAGTAATCAAGAGAATAGAATTTTCCCTTCGAAAAATGGTGTTAATCTTACGGTAAAATGAAACTTGATTAGATTTTTTTATGTTACGAAATTTATTCGGTGACGTGAGATGCGAAATGCAAATCCCAATATAGACGAACCCATTTGAAAAATATATATACATACATATGTCACGGTAAATGTGATAAATGCGATTATTATGCATACTTACCAACACTTTTGGTAAGTTCAATAAATTTCACTAAATTTATCACTTTTAGCGATGATTACTTACAGTTACTCAACACAAACAACTTTTCCAACGACCCAAGCGCCGTTGGAAAAATTTAATAAATATCAAAGTTATCACTTTTGCTGGCTATTATGCATAATACCCAAGCTTCGCGTCGTTAGCTAACATGATAAATCGTGCTATACGACAAACTATATATGATAATTCATATATGTATTGTATCATTATGTCAAAGTACGATTGTAAAATTTGTTATTATATGGAGGTTCGATTATATCCATCACATACACATTCAGAACTTGACTCATTAAGAATTTTTTTCATATTTATCAAATCACCAATTACACAAGGATATTGTACATAATTACCGGTAAAAGTGATAATGTTTTCAGCATTTATCAAATTTACCAACGACGCTTGGGTATTAAGCATATTTTCCGGTAAGAGTTATAAATGTATCAAACACACCGAGATAATTGGTAAATATGCTAAATATCCGGTTTTTATGTATAATAACCTATTTATCACATTCACAAGAGTAACATGTGTGCGCGCCATGGGCGGAGATACGGGGGGGGGCGGGGGGTATTGCCCCTTCCCCAGAGTCAAAGGTGGAGTCGTCTGATCAAATGTATATATGTGTATTTGAATTGACATCATCATCATCATCATCGTGGGGGCCCCCCCCCCCCAGATTTCCCAGTCTATCTCCGCCTATGGTGTGGTGTGCGTGCGAGCTACTGCCAAAGTCCGAAGCTAGCCACTTCACGAAGTTGCCAGCAGAGTTGACCCGGCCAGTGTCCGAAATTCCTGTCATTCGCGAGGCTTTAGCCAGCCCCCTATACATCGATCGCTATACAACCCTATATCGATCCTTATGATTCGAGGTCATCACCCCGTTGGCGTATTTTGTTATGATATTTATGGCCATTTATAATTAGTCATAGCAAACCATAATAATTATGATTAGCTATGTCAACCCAACGTTCAAATGAATATCGATATCTTAGTGGTCCATATGTAGGGATGTATAGGGATCGAT
The DNA here is from genome assembly GCF_987345545.1 of Pholcus phalangioides. NCBI lineage: Eukaryota > Metazoa > Arthropoda > Arachnida > Araneae > Pholcidae > Pholcus > Pholcus phalangioides. The sequence goes on from NW_028301602.1 coordinate 29,261,903, forward strand.
CTGAATTTTATTAAGTGCAGTAAGTTTGATCTCCGAACTCCCCGGAGCTAGAATTTGGTGAAATTTCTACTTTTGGGGTTCTATGCATCATCCTTTCAACATAATAGACTCCCCCCCCCCAATCGCAAATCCATGAGCTTGGATCCATAGGCAGTTGGATCCATATTTCACCTAGTCGCTTTATTTCTTTAAAATTAAATTCTTTTCATCACTCTCTATGTGTGTGCCCAACCTCTGCCGTACCTAGTCGTGTAACAGACTTTACTTACATTTATATTTACCCGTTCCTCCTCAAAATATCCCAGAACCATAAGAGGGAGGGGCCACTGGACCCCGGGTTTAAAATCAGTGGAATAGACGATGCTGCGCATATTTTAGTTAATCTGAGCTTTGATTCTTTTGAAGCACCAGGATTCTGTTAACGTTCGACTATGCTGAAAATTACACATGATCAGCTAAAAATAAGGTACAACTATTGAACAAGATATGGATGAAATCAAATAATCGAACGACGATAGGCCAGAGATTGCCGTTAAAATACCTCAAAATTGTTCGGGGGTACCGTGAGATATTGTACATTGTATTTCATTTTCAAAGGCACCAATTTACTTTCTCGAGACTATAATTACATTATACACTGTTCTCCGATCGTCGAAACTCGGTTCGTTAATGAACTCATCACTGATGCAAATTCGTTCTCAATCAGGACAATTTTACGTTGATTTCACCCCGTTCTGAACCAATCACTGATGACAGTTCGTCGTACTAGTCAGAGGAAAATAGCGTAATGAACGCTGGGAGAGAGAGAGATAGAGTAAATTCTGATGCCGTAATTCCCTGCAAATGGTTTGTGTGTTCACTTCAGTTGTAATCACACGTTGAAGTAATTGATAACAATGAACCTGGCGCTGTTGCAGCTGCTCTTACAATTTTGCTATCATCTGTCGCACCTCGTGCACTATGAAGAATATTACACATCGTTATGTACTGTTTGTGACGTGTTTTTATTTGTTGAATCGAATTAGTATGATACAGTGTATCTGTTAGTGGAATTTTAAACTGTTTTTTAATCTAAATTAGCAAACAGAAAAACTACGTTATGATAAAAATTTTGGTGTCGTCGCAAAAGTATAGTTTAGTTTAAAAAATGCTCAAAAGCTTTCAAAAATTGCTCTGTACCAGTTTTGAGTGAAAACACAATGAAAACAAAGAAAAAAAAATCTAAGTTTTTATACGCGTGCGGTCCCCCGTCTTCTAACTTCAAGTTAGAAAGTTGTTGCCCTATATCTTCTGTCGCCAATGGAAAAAAATCAAAATTTCTAAGTGCAATATTCACTAAGATATTCAAAACCGGAGAAAAGTTGGGAAAAGACTGTATGAAAATGATAGCACGAAGCGTTGTCTGTTGGTTTTTACTGTTCTTTCATAGCTGTTCACTTGTGTTCTTTTCACAAGTTTAGAGACATCAACAGAAAAGTTAATGAAAAAAATTCTTTCATGGCTTCTGGACTTGCCTTCCTTGACAACACAAAACTTAAAAACAGGAAAAATAAAGTTTTATTCTTCCTTATAAAATTATGTCATTATAAAAAAAATTAATCTATGTCATACGTGTTTAAATCATAGTTTCCCAAACTTTAGTTCCATCGCCCTCTTCTTCCGAAACTTTTCTCTCTCATCGCTTCCAAGTGAAGCGAACCCTAAGGATTCTATGCGATACCCGTGGCTTCTATCGCCCCTTGAACCATTCCATCGCCCCCACGGGATTATATTGCTCACTTTGGAAAACACTGGCTTAAATGAATGAAATTTTTGAATCTCTGATACCCTCAGGAAAAAAAATTAAGTGAACTAAAAGTAGGTTTTCAATTAATAAACTGTCTCACTTTCTTCTTGTCTTTAATTACAAATAAAATCACCTGCCAAATGATTACACATAGTAGTTATTTATTATAATAACTATATTTTTAAATTTCTATTTGTTATCATTGTATTCTTATTCAATTTTTCATAATGTGTATAAGACAAAGGTTAATTCTATGCTCTGCGGACAAACACGAAGTGAGAAGAAAAATATGTGACCTTAACCAGAAAATATTGTCTTCCTACGAAGACAATTTGGCGCGATTGTTGATTAGCACCATTGGCGATCGACATATCATTGCCTTTCTTACGCTATTGAATATATTGTTTTATATATATATATATATATGCATGCATGGAGTGATGTTGGCAAAGAATTCTGAAAATCTGTGACCTAAGCAAAAAATCTAATGCGCATTAGCGGAAATAATGAAATTGTCATGTAATAAATGGAGCGGCTTATCGCCACGAAAATTTTTTGTTTCGTTCCCTAGTGAATCTATTTTTGTCATGAAAAATAACCAAGAAATAGGTCGGCTTTCTACGGTCTCCCCCGTAACTCCGTCTAGCCACGTTCGCGATTTGTGGGCAACCACTTTATCCCGTGCACCTTGTGGATGGTGATGGAATATAATACAATGAACTTTTTCCATTGTATAAATATAAATATAAATTACATAAAAAAAACGGTAGTAAAAAACAATAATTTAAAGAAGAAAATGCTCGTGCCCGGTCCACTTGTGAGGTTCAAACTATTAACATTCGGATTAACAATTCAGCATTTTACCCACTGCTCCAACTGCAGCAGATGTAGCGGGTAGCCATAATTTAATATTTCAATCCTTGAACATCCACTTGTCGTTGATGCGCTTTCAGAATGGACACGAGACTATGTTCTCCAGTTAATGTCTATTGAAAACATTTCAGGTCTGAATACGTCAGAGATGTTCAACGCATGACCCGCCGAACTCTTTGATAATATGTGCAATATAGCTTCTGTTGCTCATTGGTCTGATTAATATGCGAAATTTAGATTTTGTGCCAACTGTCGAAGGTGTCTGGTGAATATAACAAAAAAAAACTTCGTTCTTTTTTTCATAGTCATTAATCAGCGGCAAGTCATTAATATGCATTCGTTACACGAATATTGCTGGCATAATATTGTGTAGAAAGCAGTTTAGAGATCATTACGTAACATATTGCAAACAAACTCATGATGTTCTTAAGTCAGCCAACTCGTTGGGCAATTTGCCTGTTGTGGCGTTGTATTGTATTGTATTGAATTAAGCTAACAGAATCTTATTACAGTATCCCGCAACTTGAACATCCACATTAGTCCACTATTGCGATGCTACTTAAATTTTACTTTTTCTATTGAAACACATTAGTATATGTTGCATAATTCGAATTCTGAAACGCAACTTACGTTTGGAATTCGATAATTAACGAGTTGTTATAAACATATTATCCAATATAAAATAGAAAACATAAAAATCGTCCTTAAATCTATAGAACCAAAAAAACAACCTGAATCGCACGTTCTAGAAAAGATCTCCCCCTCATACCTAGCAGACATTTGAATGGATCCCAGACTGAAAAACAAAAATGGCATCGCCGTCTCTTGATTGCATTAATTATCCACTCCCTTAATGACTTCACTTGTATTACACAAATAGTCATTCACTGAATTTTAGTTCATTTATAATTCCAGACGAGAAAAATGTCTTCTCTTACATCATATTAAAACGAATGCGAGAAAGGCTTTTTCTATTTTTGCAATTTTCTTCATGAATAATTCAAAAGTAATTATGATTGTTTTTTTTCCCTTGAACATATTATGATTGCATTAGAATAATTTACTCTGTTATTGTGTGGAATAGGATGGCGTATTTTTCTTCAAATTCAATACAAATCATATTCATGAATGAATACTTTTCGACTCTATTCGTACGCAAAAGTTATATTCATTCACATAAGTTTGTGCAGTTGAAAATCTCTCAAATTTTATAATTTTGTTCCCCCCCCCCCAAGCAGCTGTTTTACTTTGTGCAGTCTAGTAGCGCTCTAATTCCTTTCTCAATTTCCCAATGGCGTTTAAAAAAATTCATAAAATAATTCTTAATATTTCTTCGTTTTTAACGTGACATTGCAGCACGTCTATTTCTAATTACAATTTCATCAACGTAAGTGTTGTGGTATAGTACTGTATAAACCTGAGGTTCCCAAACTATACTCCGTGGAGCTATACGTGCTCCGCCAAAGATTTCTTGGTGCACCTCGAAGAGATTGAAGAATAAATAATTTTTCAAAGTATTTTAGAAATTTAAATTTATTCCAGGTTTATGTGCTGGGAGCTATCTTCTTTTTGAATCAACGAAAGAAAGTGTCATTTATAAGCATGGTGTAACTAAAACTGATGGTCAGAAAGAACTGTGAGGGGGGATAAAACTCGCCAAAACACTCAACTTTCACAGCACAATGTGGGATCGAAAGGCGCGCGAGAGCGCCTGCGTGATGAAAATGGAGAACACAGTAAAGATTAATAATAAAGGATAAAGAATTTTCATTAGACAAAACTTTACAACAAACGCTCACAAATGAATAACCAAAAGCTATAATACAGGCGTCGGTTGCACTCACATCGGCAAAGGATAGCAGCTAGATGATGAGTTTAGCCGAAAGGCGACGTTTCATCCAATCCAGAGAAAACGCCCTCTCGCGGCTCGCCGCTTACTTTCCGACCCCACGTTGTACGGTGAAAGTTGTTTGTTGTAGCCAGTTCTATCACGCGTTACAGATCTGACCATATTTAGTTGCACTCAGTATATGATAAAATGATAAAATACGCAGGTTGATTCAAAACTCAACATACATAATTCGGGGGGGGGGGGCGTTTAAAAAAACAAAACAGAATCACATAAGGATAAATGACCGGAAACTCCAACCTTGTCAGGTGGAGGTCAAACGAAGATGCAGAAATGACAAGCCAATAATTGGGTGGAAAAACTCTTTATTTAGCCGAAATTACTCAACATTGTTGTTGTATCTGTTTCGCGTGCAATGTGGTTCCAGTACGACGGGGCTCCTGCTCATTTTTTCCGTGTTGTACGTGATTACTTGAACAGTATGTTTGCGCCTCGATGGATTGGGCGTGGTGGACTCGTCCCATGGCCATCACGATCGTCTGATTTATAGTTTATATTGCCTGGATTTCTTCTTGTGGGGGACCCTGAAAACTATGGTCAACGAGACTTCCGTTGACTCTGACACCAACTTCGTCGCAGCTGCAAACGTCCGCGAAATGCCGGTAATTTTTCAAAGGATTCGGCAATCAATTCGTCGCCGTTGTAAAGCACGCATAACTGTGGATGATAAGAACTTTGAGCACCTGTTGTGAAACTGAAAGTGCAAACGTACTGCCCTCGTGTAAAGTATCACTAAATAAAGAATTTTTCCCAACCATTATCGGCTAATCATTTCTGCATCTTTGTCCATCCTCCAGCTGATCAGGTTGGGGTTTCCGGCCATACATTCCTCTGTAATTCTGTTTTGTTTTTGTGCTTTCTACCTGTTCTAAAAGTTTGTTCGTTGAGTTTTGAATCACCCTGTATATGATATATATGATAGAATATATAAGGACAAATATCGGAGGTTTTGTATTTGCAGTAAACTGCATTTATCCAACCAGCAGGTGAAACTTTTCCAAGGGTATTTCTTCCTGATTCGGCCCATACTTTTTAAGACGGCCTGCACTATATTCCGTCATTGAATCGCAAGCAACTTGTACGATTTCAATCTGGGTGAATTATAGTTTATTTTGCTTTCCACCATATTTCCAGTCGCTCACCAGCCAAGTATAGTTGGAGATATTGGACTAGTCATTACGTGTACTACTAATCACGACTAATATTACACTTAGAGAAAAGGAAGTTTTTTTCTGCTGGTCTCAGAAGAGACAGGGCAACAACATTCTAAGTGGACTTTTGAAGACGGGTGTTCATATAAAACTTTGCATCTCTTACTTTGAGACACGCTGTACTTCCACTCGCAGAACTGGTACAGAGTGAATTCTGAGCACATTTTGGGCATTTTTAGAAAAAAATTAGAACCCTTCCTGTACGACAAACAGGTGTTGTAATAAAGGCTAAATTAGGACTTGCAGGACTGTAATAGTTTGAAGTACCTGCTTATATATATACACCAATTACTATATTTTCCCTCGAATATCATAGTACCAAATCTCATTATCTCAAGACTTTCAACGCACTTGAGGCCCTCGGGAACGTGCTTTGAGATAGTCCGCTGTATACCAGTGCCCTTCAACCTTTTCTACTTAAGGACCGGTGAAATTAAGTGTATACTTTCACGGACCAACATAAGTAATTTCAGAAATGGCGAAAAAAATAATAATAGGAGGAAAATATCCTCTAACCTCCCACTTATGATTCTTCAAAATCTACTATTATGTACGGACGATAAACTTCATTAAGCTGGGATTACTGCTGCCAGCTATCGAATAAAAAAATAGAATTGCCTTTTATAATTCTTCAAATAAAATTGGCGGTAAGGTTTAAACTGGTCTGCAGCATAAAAACGAACAAAATAGGATATATTTATATTGTTTGTTTTTATGCTGCACATCGGTGTAAACTTAAGCGTCCGCAGTCTGCTTGTGATGATGTCAGTAAGTAGTCCATTTTCCCTCAGAATATGCAGGGAAAAAAAATTCCTACTCGTGCCAGCATCATCATTGTGAGGAAAAGAAATGATCGGCCCAGAATTGGCGATTTCTGTCCCACATCCAATCACTATGCGGTATTTGTAAGCCAATCAGGAAGATTCTACGCCAAAATTATAAGAAGCGAAACAGGATTCTGTGTTTCAAAATGTGGCAAACTTGCTGAGTAGTCTGAATGACGTTTATGGCAAACAGTGCAGAGGCCTTCTATCTCTAGGAGGTGCTGGTCAAAATCGTTTATTGTGTTTTTAAGATTTTCGCAAAATTATGTACGGTAAGGACGGCTGCGGAAAAACAAACACATATCAACCGGTACTGCTGCGGAAAAGATTTATATCGGTATGCATCGTCAAAATAAACAATGTATGGTACACATTGCTCCACATATTGTTCATTTCCATGCTGTATATCAGTATAAAATCTACATTTTAATTTTACTTGAAGATTTTATAATAGTTTTGGCTCTATTCGATAGATGGCAGCAGGGCTCCCATCGTAACGACTTCTCTGTTTCAAACAGTATTTACATATAAATATTTTAATTCCTTCGATTTATTGCAATCTTGCATCAATGTATTTTTTTTTTACTTGTCATTTTTCAAACCAATTCCTGAAAGAATTCTACAAGTTTTCAACTGGAATGCTGGCTATTCAGAATGGCAATAATTCCATTAACTATTATCGTGACAATTGCAAATCGCACTTAACTTGAAGCTCCCTCTACATTTCGCTAAGGAACTAAGATTAAGTTCTGGAGGCATTGTGGGTCCGGACATCGCGCGCGGCAGAATTACTTCATGTTCAGCCCGCGGACACAAAACGTTGTACACACCTGCCATAGATGATGTTCGTACCTTTAAAAAAAGATTGAAAAAACGTGCTTTCTAGCAAAATAATAGAGATGTACAGTTGTGAGAAAAGAAAGGATGTAGGGCTGTAATATTATTCGTGCCGTTTCCAGACAATGAACAAATTTCCAGACAGTTCAACAGAATCAAATATAAGTTTAGTCAGAGAAATGGCAGACTATATATATACATATATATATAATCCTCAGACTTCTTAAAAAAAACCAGAGAATTTTCCGGTCCAATACAATACGTTTCAGTTCCCATATACGCAAAAAACAAAACCATCGGGAATAGCGAACACCGAGAAAAAAAACACCACGTACTTGCATATTCTTCACCTACAATAACCTCATGGCATAAAAACATGGAAAAATACACACTTATACACGTCATCGAACGAGAAACACTCGTCAATTGCAAGTAGTATTTGTATCAGGAAAATAAGATCATGTTATTCATACGAAAGACAGAAACCCATTCCTTCCAGAACTTACATACGGCATATGAACTCGTGGAAGGCTTTGGATTTTGTTTTTCAATGTAAAGTCACGAAGGATACACATGAAACCCATCAAGTGAAGAGAAGTGTAAATATAACGAGGTGAAGCGTTCGTGTCATTTTCTTGGAGATTCGCGGAAAGAATCAAAAGAGAAGATGCGGCAAAAATTCTTTTTACTTGGTATGTACGGAAGGGGAACAAAAAAATGAGATGAAAGTTCCGTTTATAGATCCTGGGATCGAATATCTGTAACTCTCGGAAAAGAATCATCGCGTTGTATTGTTCTTCCACTTTCCGGGAATTCCTTTTCCTTCTACAACTATTGTATAAACTAGAATGTGGTTCTCTCTCAATATTTTTACACTTTGTGCAGAGATAATATTTTATTCTCAGTTTTTGATAACACGTGTTTTCAATAAGAATTAAAAGAATCTGATGGAAATCTCGCTCTAGTTGGTTTTCTGCGGTTTTTCGCCTTCGAGGTACTAATGCGAGCTCTGGTCTCCCATTTGAAAACATCTCTCCGCAGAAAACAGGCAGACCTACAACATGAGAAGTACATATCAGGAAAATTCAAGTATTAACCATCTTCATTTCAAAATGTGGAAAACAGATGGCAATACAAGGAACGGTACGGAACGAGCACAACTCTGATAACATAAATTCGCTAGGGCGACTCATATACATACGCAGAAAATTCTGTAGAGCAATGTGTGCGAGTTGTATGTGTGGTTATGTGTTACGGTGCTTAAGGAGTGATGAAGGAGTTTTTAGAAGTTCAGCAGAGGGTGCTGCAAACGTTAAATGCGTGAGAATAACTCTTGAATTAGTGCAAGATATTCAAACTATCCGGAGTCCAAACGTTTTAGCCAAGAGAGGGGAAACAAATTCTAGTTTGTCATCAGAGAAATTTTAATGTTCTTTTCAAATCAGATTCTTTTCCTACTCAAGTGCCCACCATATATGGAGGCAAAACACAGAAATTTTACAGTACTAAAAGCATTATAGCAAAACATGAATGGTGATACCTGCGTTCTTCTTCCGTTATCATCACTCAGCCCGGTAAAAACATTTTTAGGGCAAGAAAACGAATAATATTTTTCAATAGGCCGCTGATTTTGATGAAACTTGGGGGGGGGGATAAAAATTGTATTTTAGAACCATAAAATTCCTGGTTTCATCACAGAAAAATTACGGTGATTATATTTGAATGCTGAAAGTATTTGAAATCATTATTAGGGAGCATTATATTATTAGGAAAATGTGTCTTTGATAAATGATTGACAGTGCTCTCTCTCATAGTTTTACAATTTTAAGAACCGACGCTGTGAACTTAATTAATTTCAAAAATTTACATTCAGTCTCTGTCAATTTAAATCCAAAGACAGTATTTACTAACACGTTGTTTTTCGAAACTGTATCACTGCCTATGTAAAGGTTTCGAACGATTAGAATCCCACATTCAAGAAGAGTTGAGTCTCTGAAATTCAAAGAAAACTTTGTTAATTTGGAAAAAATATCAATGTTACGTGAACATACGGGTCTCAATGAATGTTAATTATTTACCCGAAACCTATCACGTATTGTACGACCTGTGTGTGTGTATATCCACTCATTACAAGCAAAATAATGATAATATCTTTGATGTAGATACTTTCACAACGGAGCCAATTATCATGATATACTACAAATAACAAAATCATTTACAGTTGAGTGAAACTTAATTTAATTAGTGATGATTTCTCGAGTGAGAAAATCCGGACACTTTTTTATTGTTGTGAGATAAATGTAGCATTGATAAATGATCATTCTAAGAATAAGAAACATTTCTGAAAGTAAATATAAGCTACTGAGTGATTCCTCTTCAAGAGCGTGATCAGTCATTGCATTAACTTGAGAAGAAATTCCATCTGAATATTTTTCCTCCGAAATTTCAAATATTTGTTCAGCTACAAGTGCTGGTGAAAAAAAAGTTTTAACATCCATATGGATTAATTTCCAAGATGAATTATGTGAAATTTAATCAAGTGCACCGTGTCCTTATACAAACACACACACACTTATAACAATACTTCATTATGAGACTGAATTTTACTTTCATAATTTTTTAATTACATTTTAATATGGATTTGAAATAAGAAATGTCTTTTTGTTCCTCAAATATTGACTTAAGTTTTCAAACTTCAATGGTAAATTCTGTTATGAGAAGTTGTCAGAAAATCAAATCCGTCCGGATTCATTCAACAGAAAACACATTTTTCAATCTCAATAATAATTTCTTTGATGTACGATTTACGTTTGGATAATTAAACATGAAAAGTATGCTGTTTCTTACTCAAAATAATCCGATTCAGTGTCGAGTTTTTAACTCTCCATACATAACGATTTAAAAGTAAGTCAGCAATTACACATGAAATAATGAATTTCAAGGTTTTCAAAGATTAATATATTACAAAAAATGTAACTTAGACGTATCATGTGTGTGAAAATACGCATATTTAAATACACATCTAAGACACAGAATTGACATTCAAAGAGAAACAATGATACAGGCTAGTTGAAAAACTTACAAATATTTCAGCAGGAGTGCCAATTAATCTACCTAAGACCGTTTCTAATTACTGTAGTTATGTTTGATCTAAAATAAGTAGATAAATTTAAATTTTTAAAATGAGCTCTAAAAATGAATCATTTCCGTAATAGGGAACTGATTATGATTATTTTAAGTACGCTTGTCAAAAATGATAAAATTTGAGATATGTAATACATAGGGTATGAAATCATACCCTTATACACCCGTTATTTTTTGAACCGTTGGTGATGGAAACATACTTCCAATTAGAAAAAAGTATCTAAATAAAGTGATCATTCGAAATATGTCACCTTTTTCTCCACTAGGCAATACCTATGCAATACCGTATGTGTACTGAAATACAAAATTTAATATTCTTCATATGGTATCAATTTTCTTTCTTTCAATTTATAAGAGCGCGTTGGCCGAGGTCGGTAAGATACCCGCCTAAAGTACCCAAAGGACGTTTACAGGTGTCGCGTGTTCTAGTACCGGTTCGTCCTTGTAAGAAACTTTCCTGACGCAGGGGTACAGCAGAAACGACGACATGACCGCAGAAAAAAAATTGCTACCGCAGGGAGTCCCACACCGAGGAGTTAGTGCACCAACCTCTCGGTGAATATATAAAAAAGGCTGCCGTTCGAAATCGGTAATAAATTGTAGGCCCATGTCTAATTAACCCTCGTGTGCAGAAAATGACCGTGGTGCGACAAAAATTATCAGATCATTAGTTTAGGAAGTTGTTGCCCTGTCTCTCCTGAGCGCAACAACAACAAAAAATCCCCCATGTTTCTACACATTACATTATTAACCGAGATATTTAAATTCAAAGTAAGAGGAAAAACTTGGAAACTTGGCACAAACTTGGGGGAAAAAAATCCGAAACACTCCTTGGCAGTGGCAGTTTAGATAATTAGGAAGCGGTCGCGTGCAAATCGTGCTGGAGTCTCATCATGAGTAAGTATCCAGGATCGAACTCCATTGGAGTCATCGGTGGTCGGCTGAAGTTGATTTTCCGCCGTTTTCTAACTTAAAGGAGCAAAAGCGAGACGATCTTCCTTTCGAAAAGAAATCTCTCCTTCGTGAGAACGCAGACACTCAGCACGATACTTACTTCCCATGTAAATTCAGGCAGTTGCCATGTCCATTTCAAAATATGAAAGCCAGTCGGCAGCAGCTGCATAACAAATTTCTGAAAATATAAATATGTTAGAGAAACGCGTGTGTGTACACATTGCATTCATATGCAAACCATTTATTTAGAAATTACCCAGAGCAATGTTTACCAAGTGAATGTACGGTTAATCAGTAGTAGTATTCAGGCTACAAGTGATAACTATCGACCACTCAATAATTTCATACGTGATTCTTTGTGAGAAACACTAATACAATAAAGTGTTTTCCGTTTTGAGATCGGACGAATATTAAGGGAGTTATAATGTTTTGAAATTTTGTGACGCGTCATATTTCTAACGGTCAGTTACGCGACAAACACCGAGCAGAAGTATAATTCTCCTTCAGCTTTGGGGGGAGGGAGATGGGTTGCCACTTTTTGAAAATGAACTGAAATATTCAATCCCATTAGAAACGAATTTGGACTTTTTCTCGCGATTGGCGCTTTTTTAGTTCGTGTAGTGTGACGTTGTAACCTTGTTATTATGTAGAACCTTCGTTCGATATATTGGCAAATTTATCTGCAGATTTTTAAAGTGCTAGTCAAATGAGATCTATTCACAAAAATGTTTCCTCGAAATGAACACTTTTTGAGTATATAAATGTGGTAGGTTTCGCGCCTTCATTGTCAAGTGAATTTTTCAACTGAGGAAAGTTGGGAAAGAACTACAAATACTAACGGACAAGGCTCCTTTCCCAATTTTTCTCCGATATTTGAATTCAGATATCTCTGCGATGAATTGCACTTGGAAATGTGTTATTTTTTTTTGTTGCCATCAGACAGGGAAACAACTTTCTAATTGGTGTTTCGGGCACAGGCAGTCCGTATAAAATGATATTTTTATTTTATTTTAACAATTGTATAACACCTTGCAACATGACTGATGTAGCTGAAATTCCTGATTTCGCACATTTATTTTCCACAAATATAACTTAAATATATGTCACCGTTTTCTTGCTATTCCCATTTTGAAAATCGTCAGCCAATTGTGGAACACTATATGTAAGCGTAATTCTTTTATAATCCACATAAAAATTATAAAAAGTTTCCACTGAATCCATTTTTGATCCATCAATAATTCTCATAAAAAGATCAAGATTTCAAGTTTTGATTTCAGTCATTTCATGGGGGAAAATTGATGTTTTGATAAAATTATAATTCGAAAGGAATGTTTTAATTGCATTAACATGATTAATGCTGAGAATTTTCTTTAAATGAGAATTCAACACGATTTATGCAGTTTTTCTGTCAGAATTCCCTAACCTAGTTTTGATGAATATAGTTTCGCCCTTAAACGATCAAATGTGTCCGTGATAAAGTATTCCATTGTAAAATAGAGGGATAACTTTTAAAGGCCTATTCAAAATCTCATAAAACAACCAGTTCGTTCATCTTTTCCATCAATCTCTCAACAGATACTCCACGTGACATCAGCGTCTGATGTTTAAAAGCTGTAAGCTGAATTGCTATTTCGAGCGGATTCGAGATTACATCCAACGCGGAAACAGCGGAACATGTTCGAGAGTAAACATTATTACAAGTTGCATCCAGGACAAGTGGCTGCAAACACCAAACATGGCCCCCGCTCTGTCCCTTGTGGGATATAAGCAGGCTACCTTGCGGCTGGGCCATGCTGGAAGAAGAAGAAGAAGAAGAAAAAAAAAAAAACAACACCGTAAGCCACAGGGCTCATCGCCTCCGAATCACGGCAATCACATCCCCAAAAATCACACCCCCCCCCGGAAACCCCCGCCATGGAGCCCGGGCGGATCGCCCGCAAGAGGCCAACGAAAACATTCCGAGCCATCCGCCTTCATCACTGTGCTGTGTCCCCAACCATCAGCCAATCTGCAACACCAACTTCTCTCATCTTGTCTTCTGTTGGAAGGGTTTTTTTTCATAGGTCCGAATCTGAAAATAGAACATGAAAAACGGGATACACATGTACAAATTCAGGTCCAATGAACTATAAATATGTGAGTGGGAATTATCAATATTGATCAATTGCTGGTATTAATAATATCACAAGGCTGAAGGAGCCGGGGGACTTTCCATTGCCAGTTAGAGACTTATTTAGATATGGATATTATAGACCTAATGACGAGATCAAGTCCGGAGAAAGTACAAAGTTCACTTGAATATACAAGGTTCAGTTGCGCACTAGTGGATTCACCGGCGGTATACATTCGAATACATGAATATATTGATGAAAAACAATAATTATGGCGTTTCGTATAGCAGTTGAGAAAGTATATATAATGTGATTATAAGCAGGTGTCCAAGTGCAATGTCAGAATTTTTATAACAGATGGGCTCTGGGAATGATCTAGACAGAAAGCGATGCCACGAAACGTAAGATATATAGCGTACATACATGATGATACGATGCAAACATTGTATAGTATATAACATAAGCGTAGTGAATATACATGAAATAGGATAAAATTTAATTATGCGTATAGGACAACATCTACAAACTACGCATGATTCATAATAAAAATTCAGTCAACAATTGAACCAAAAATAAAAAAAAAAAATAAAAAAAATTCAATCAACAATTGCGCTCAGCCCATCAAAGCAGAGTAGCAAAATTCAAACAGGATATTATTAAACATTGAATCTGAAGTATATGCTTTGGATAAAAGAATATATCATATATGAACATGGAACGAATACATACTGGCATCACTGACAATGAGAATGATAAATTTCATCAAAATATTACTATATATATTTTATAGCACATGGGGTTAGGAAAGACGTCGCAGTTATGGTACATAGTCTGAGTCCGAATCAGAGTCCAAGGGATCTTCTCTGTCTTCATATGCAATAGGTCTCGGGAAGATGTATAACTCTTGATTATTTTCCATAAAGTTGATAAGATTTTTAATCTTATGATAAGTACCAGGATTTTGGAAGACCTTCAACTTCCAAGACTGTGTATCAGCAACAGGGATTTGTAAGTGGAATTCTTTGGTCAACGGGCAGGCTGTAGCGTAGTGGATGACCGTGCCCTCCCCGCCACATTTGCATTTCTCAGTCTGTCGATGAAACCTCGCCAGATATGCTGGGAAAGGACCATGTTCAGAAAAGAATATAACCATTTCTCTGGTCCATTTCCCATATTTGTATCTAGCTGTGGGGAGGAGGGCATATATTTTCCTGCCCACTTTGCGTTCTGTCTGCCATCGATTTTGCCACTTCTGCATCATTTCCTCAGATAATATGTTTTTTGCCCACGACGTAGGGAAGAGCAGCGAAAAATCAGACGTCACTCTTGCAGTCGCAGCTTTTGCAAGTTGGTCTGCCTGTTCATTCCCATATGTTCCTGCGTGAGCTTTCACCCAATTGAGACTGATTTGAGGATTGGCACACAGAACCTTTCTGATTTGCCTAGCGATGAGGTGTTGAGACAGGGGATCCCTGATTGAATGGAGTGATGAAAGTGAGTCTGTGAAGATAGATGTTCTCTTCTGGAATTCTTCCGCTTTCTTAATAGCCATAAGTAAAGCAAAGAGTTCGGCTTGGAATACCGTGTTATTGGTATTCAATTTACAAGTCCATCTGTAGAAGATGTCATCTTTCTGAAGGATAGTAAACGCCGCTGCAACTCCATTTTCCGTCTTTGAACCATCGGTATAGATGTCGAAATAGGATTTTTTAAACAGTTCCGTGTCAGTCGGGTCTGTAGATATTTGTCTATCATCAGGATATTCTGCCGGGTGTCTCGTCCATCCGGTGATTTTCCTTTGGAGTTGAGTGTGACTGATGTGAGTTGCATCATGTAGTTGGATATTGCGTTTGTTCCGAAGTGCCCCTATTTTAGCTTCGTACTCCACGATATATCTTAGTGGAGGCAGACCAGCCAAGATTTGCAGGGCGTTTGTTGGTGACGTCGAGTAAGCTTTGAGGATGTACAATAAGCAACCACGTTGGATAGAATCAAGACGTCTACCCTGTTCCTCCGTTAATGTGATACCCCAGGCTGGGGCACCATATGCGATGATCCTCTCAGCCACTGTCATATATAGAATTCTTCGCATTGACGTGGTGATGCCCCATTCCTTTCCGGTAGAGCACCATAATCTTGGCATGAGGGCATTAATTTTCGTCGAAATTGTAGCTATATGGCTATACCAATTGAGTTTGTCATCAAATGTCACCCCGAGAATCTTGATATTAGATCGTTTCTTGATGAAATTTTCGCCAATTTTTACCGATGGTGGTCTTTTGGAAGAGAGCCACAAAAAGTTGGTTTTATCCATAGCAATGCTGAGTCCATGTTGGTCTAACCAATGATGGATTTCATTCAGCACATATGTGGCTAGTCTACCTGTGCCTTCTACCGTAGGGCCCGAGACCATTACCGTAATGTCATCGGCGTAGGCCTGGACCCTGACATTCTTCGGCCACCTCTTAACGAGGAGATCATTAAGAAATAAGTTCCAAAGTAGTGGCCCAGAACACGATCCTTGAGGGCATCCCCTTGTCATTCTATGTCGAGCTGTTCCTAATGGTGTCTGGATCTGTACTATCCTGTGTTGGAGCATGCTTATCAAGATATTGGCTAGATTAGATGGTATGGGCAGATTAAGCAATTTTTCCCTGATAATATTATGATTGATGTGATCGAAAGCCCCCTGGATGTCCAGGGT
This sequence comes from Pholcus phalangioides, assembly GCF_987345545.1. NCBI lineage: Eukaryota > Metazoa > Arthropoda > Arachnida > Araneae > Pholcidae > Pholcus > Pholcus phalangioides. The sequence continues at coordinate 29,278,256 of NW_028301602.1, forward strand.
AATTATTATGACGTTATGTTTTTTAATTCTTTGATTTTTGATCTCTGTGACAATGTCCATGAGAGCTTGTTCTGCCGAACTCCCATGGCGAAATCCATATTGAAGGGGGCAGATGACATTAGATTTTTCCAAGAAGAAGATAACTCTCTGGCAAATGACTTTTTCGAACAATTTACCCAATGTTGATAACAAATGAATGGGTCTATATGATTTAGTTGATGTTGGATCTTTGTCTTTTTTGAGGAAGAAGAGGACATTGCTAATCTTGAAATGTCGTGGGAAATGTTCAAGTTGAAGGCATTTATTAAATAATACGGAGAACACATCGGGAAAGCTTTGTAGTAGAGCTTGAAGGGTTACATTATTAATTGCGTCTTCGCCAGGAGCTTTTTTCTTATTTAAATGACTTGCAATGTGCCACAGTTCTTGGCGTGAGATTTTCTTATTATCCGGCTCATGAGACACCAGACTAGTTGTTGAAAAGTTTATTTGATGATTGGTTGGATAGTTAGCCTCAGGGAAAAATTCTTGAAGTTGCTTTTGGGCTTGTTCTAGGACAGTCAAATTCTCGTTTGTATCAGTTTGGAAAAAAAGTTGTGGGGACAGAGAAGATTGTTTCACCGTTGCTTTGTAAAATATACCGTACGGATTTGTAGCTGAGTTACACAATTTCCTCCAGGAGTTTTTTTTTGTCTTCCTGATTAATTTTGAATAAAAGGCCCTGTTACGGTGGAAAATGATTCTCAAAACCTCCTTATTATCTGGATTTGCCGCTAGATACCTTTTCTTACTCGCCCTGCATTTCCGTCTAGCGACCTCTAAATCTTTGGTCCACCACCCGTCGAAATATCGTGTCTTTTGCTTTGATATAAGGAGATACTTGTTACCCTGCGTTTTCAAGAGATTGAAGAGATTATTCGTGCATTCTTCCAATTTTTCAGTGGATGTAGCTAACTTGATATTTTGTACATGTAGAGGTAATTGATCAACCAATGATCTCGTGAACTTCTCAATTCGGCGTCTCGAGTTGGAGAATTTGACCGTCTTAATCATTGATGGTTGATCAGACATAGAAATTTCTATATGTGAATGCGGGCTATGTGTAACATCGAGATGCCTGACCTTCCAAGTTAGGTTATCAAGCGGTGGGACAAAATTTGACAATGTAACGTCTGGAGCACCTGTGGCCCCGAAGTATTCGTATGTGTTCGAGCCATCATTGTGAAATATCAGATGATTGGCATTAGCGAAATCTAGAAGCGACCATCCTCTGTTGTTGTTATCCTTATATCCCCAGCTTTGGTGGTGGGCGTTCATATCTGCAGATATTAAAATTGGAGAGTTACCAGCTTTCCCACAAATAAGGTTCAGTTCTTGAATGGTATTTTCAATTTTCTGGTATGGAGATGAATATGCCGAGACTAAAATTATTTCTCCAGCAATGGTGCAAATTTTAATTGCCACACAGTTTGTCATGATGGAAAAAGTGGCACCGGAGAGATGTTGACTAGCAAGGACTATCGCTGCTTTTTTATTTAGAGAGGTCCATTTCGGCCAAGACGCTGGAAGTTCGAGTAGTTTACCTTTACCGATCAAAGGTTCTTGTAACATCAATATACCCCAAGAGTTTTTGGTGGCTTGCAACGGAAGAAGCGCAGTTGCATTTCTGCATTTGTTGGCATTGAATTGTAATATTTTGATGCCATTTGTGGAAGATGTTGGAGCAGACACTAAACGTTGGAGATTGGGATTAGATGAGTGAGAAGATAAGTAATCAGGAGAAGGCATAATCCCATATAATGACAAATAAGGTGTTCTCTTAAGGGATGTTACACAAAAATTTAGAACCACGAGAAGAAGAAAAGTCTTTTGATCTCACGATAAGCCTGTGGATTAGATGACGCGTAGGTGAAGTTTGAGTTTAAAATTGTTATTGATCTCTCTCCTGATCGTTGCTTGTCCATACAAGGATGAGCAATCTATAAAAAGACCATTCGGGCCTTGAGAAATACGCCGAACTAGATGTTGGAATCCGGCATATTTGATCTGTTCCTCCAGGTTTTTCCTTGTGAGAGTTGGATTTCTACTGCTACAGTAGGTCATGCGAATTGAAAATTTCTCCCGTTCCTGATATTGCCTGTTATCGGAGGAGTTCGAAGATTGTGTTTGGTTCCATCGGTCACTATTTTCACTAGGTATTCGAGATTTGATAAAAGCAATAGCATGATGATTTAGATAGTCATTATTCTCCAGGGAACTCTTAATATTGTAGCAAATTTCCATGGATTTGCATTGAACAGCTAGCCCATTTCTAACTGGACGAGTACGAATAATTTCTGAGTCGAATTCATCAAGAAATTCAATGAGGCTGATTGTTTCTTGACCTGTTGACTCTCTTCTCCTGTAAATTAAAACCGTCCCTGTCTGTAGTGCCTTATCCCGCTCTGGGTAAATATTTGATCGAGATTCAGTATTTTTACTAGATGATAATGTATTCCCAAGAACTCGATGAATTTTTGACGATTGTTGGCTATTTCTATCCCCCATTTGGGAGTTGTTCGTGGGGATGGCATAGATATTGTCTCTTGTCATTTTTCTAGAGAGGACAGCTGCTTTTATTTCTTGGCATGTTTTGTTTTGGTAGCAATCGAGTGCATATCCTCTGCTTATTTTCCTGATTCTTCCTATGCCATTATGAAATTGGTTAAAAATTATTCGAAACTCATTAAAAATATATTTTTTCCTAGAGTTATTGTTTTTCAAAAGAAGAATTGTAAAAAAATCATCTGGATTTCTTCGTTCCTGTGAGATTCCTCCTTCCTGTACCTTTCGCTTATTCTTTTTCTTTCTCTTACGCACCTCTTGAAATTGTCCTTGTATTGTTTTGTCTTCCTGTTCTAAGATCAGCTCTTCTACAATCTCAAACTGTTCCGATTCTTCTGACGCCGTTGCTATTTCAGAAGCAAATTCTATTGGAGGCGGGATAATTAAATTATCAATCTCGGTCTTCTCTTTATCCACCGTATTGTTTTCCTGGGTCTGTGAAGAAGAGGGATTTTTGAAACTCACTTTCTTCACCTTTTTCTTCCTCTGCGGAAGTGGGGGAGGAAGCCCGAGAATTTTAGTAGAATTTCCCTTCGTTATCTTTGAACCGTCCTCTACAACTAAAGGATTTTTCAAAATTGTATTTCCTCCAATTGCCTGTTTCTCTTGTGCTGTTTTGGACAATTTCTCATTTTCTCTACAGCTTTCTTCTATCCAGTCTTCCACGAGTTTGATTAATTTATCTGCTCTTTTGCGGGCGGCTCGAGGGATGTTGTGTCTAATCTTGTTCTCTACAGTTGTAGAAGAATGTACAATGTCCGTGATACAGGTCATCATTTGCAGAATATTTGTGCATTTATCAAATCGTCCATATTCCTTGAATTGAATTTTTTTGCGATCAGGCTGAAGTCGGAACGCCAAGTCTTCCGCTTCTCGGACTCTGTTTTCATAGTACTCCTCCAAATTACTGTTTTCTTCAGTACAATATAGACCTTCTAGTCTCTCCAATAGTTTTTTAGTCGCTAAATCTCTAAAAGATGCCTTACAGTGTCCACAAACTGGTTCGATACCCTTCTCAACGTCCGAGTCTGTAATATTTTGTGGATTACTGTCCAGGAGATTAAATTCTTCCGTAATACAATTTAATTGATTTGTTTCTGTACTTTTTTCATCTCGACGATTGTTGGGTGTATTCTTATCCCTGATATTCCGAACATCATGTTTTTTTCCCTTCTTAGTTGACGATAGGCTTTGATGTTTGTTTGTTTTCTTGAAACTTTTTCTTCTTGTATTCACCTCGTCCATCAAAGCAGTATCGTCCTCTTGTGAAGAATCACTTGAGTCAGTGCTCCTGAAGTATAGAGATTTCTTGTTGACCTCTTTTTCCGTTTGTGGTATATGAGGTGTTCCCATATACTCAAGTTCGTCCTCGGTTTTATTATCTTGACTCAATTGTCCTGATGCGTCCTGTTTTTGTTGTTCATTTGTGGTTTCATTAGAAAGTTTGATGATCTCCACTGGCTCCTTGATACGCTGTTCTGTGTTGACCTCGTCTGCTTCAAATGATTCATCCAGAACATGATTGATACGGTTTGTGGAAAAAGACATGTCTTCATAATTTACATTTTGAAGTGTATCTGTTGAAATATGGTAACTTTCCTCAATGGACTCCGTTCTAAGACTATGATTCGGCCTATCTTGATTTACAAAAAACCTCTTTCTTAATCGGGTGCTTTTTACGCGTGTTTTCCCGATTGAACCATCAGTTTGTCTTTTCTTCTTGTTTTTTGCCTTGTCTTCTGTCTGTTTTATCTGTTTACCATTCTTTTTAACTCTTATATCTTTCTTTTTAGCACTGTTAATATGAGCCCCATCCTGGAGGGCTGGAGATTTCATCATCCCGATGGCTCCAATTGTGAATCCCAGTTGAAACTCCAAGGCTTCTTTCTTTTTGTCTCCAATGTTACTTATGTCTGATACTTTTTTCCCAGATCTTTTACTGGAAATGTGATGAATATCCTTCTTTTCCCTCGTCTTTTCTTTCTGTAAAGGTTGATCCTTCATCATACTTGCATCCGAGATGTCCAGCTGCGTTGTTGATCCCGTACATTTGTAGTAATCAGGTCTGTCAATATTGGCACCCTTGAAAATTGTCTTTTCTTTAGATACCGTATCCATAATTCTTGTTTCCGGCTCTCGATTCGTGTCTATTATCTTGGAAACTTCCTCAATCGTCGGTAGGGAGGAAGGATAGTGAACTAGTCGCGAGCGAGTAATCACTGGATGAAAGTTTAGTTATGCTGTTCTGTGATCAATAAGTCACTCTTTGACAAAAGATTAAAATCGTCAAAAATTTCTAGGTGTAAAAATATAGAACAATATTCAAGAGTATGGAGTATATTCTATAATTATATAATTGATTAGTAACTTACATTAGAGCTTCGAAAAAAAAAAATCTTAATCAATGCAGAATAATTAACTGAATACATATACCAAATTTCAAACCAATCTGACTGTAAACACTGGAGAAAAACGCTAATTGAATATTGATTGGCTCCACAAGTTAGTTAAATTGCTCCGGAAATAAGCTGAGTAACATGGTTGTGTTTAGTGTCAAGGAGTATAGAAAAACAATCTCTATTATTTGGTACCAATAAAAAATCTATATAACAATTAGGGAGCTTAATTGCTCCTCACTCATTAGAAATTAATCAGAAATTTTCAAATGCAAAACAAAATGGGAGGAACAATATAACCAATATATGAACACAATATTAATAATTTATAGTAAAAAAAAAAAAAAAAAAAAAAAAAAAAATACCAGATATTAATATTTTCAAAAAATCGTCGAAATTTTCCAATACCTTAAACAGTTAAATTTGCATTGGAATTGGAATTATCCCCTACGTAGAAATAGCAAGCATGAGCATATACTGTATATATATATGTAACATCATAGTAATTCAATAAGGCCGATTTTGATAAATAAAACGTTGAATGCAACAGCCCATGGGATTAAAAAATAGATAGATAAGAAGCGGCTCACATTGAACCGTTATTATTATTGACACTCACAAAGATGCAAAAAATACGTTCACTATTTATGAGGTTGAACTTTTGACGAAGCAAACGCAGAAGAAACGAAAGAGGGGTTCACTATTTATGAGATCTGTGGCGACAGCTCAAAAGCAGAAAACGGTTACACTTTATTGTCCCGCCAAAACATGAGAAGATATATACAACACGTACTTCTATATCTTCCTGTCGATATATTAGGATAACTATATAAAATGTGGATCACAGGAAACCGTTGGTGAAAGAGAACTTTGAAAAACAAATTATATAGTCGGCAAGAGCGTCGCAGACTTAATTAGAAAATTCTTTTTTAATTGCACCTTGGCGCAATTATCAGACCACGATAAAATCACAAAAATATAACGTTTGACAATACTAAAAAATAATTTAAAAAAAAAAATGTATAATGCAATTAATTGAAATACTGAAACAGGCCCGGAAAAAATATTATATGCATTGGTTAAGTATGTGCCATGCCAAAGACAAAAATGAGGTAGAAGTTGCAACATAAACAGCTAATTTGGTAGATTTTCACAAATTAAGTTCCTCTATACAAATATTAAAATAAGTATAACCAGTCAAAAAAAAAAAAAAAAAAAAAAAAAAAAATTAGGAACACACTTATGGTGTCAGAACATACTATTGACTATAAGGTGACAAATCTCAAAGATTGTGAAAGTCTGATAAGTGGTTCTTCTTAATTATCGTTGATTAACTATCCACCAATTAGTAAATATCTCAAGAACCGGTAGGGATATAATGAAAAGCTTGGCAGCAACTTGAAGGTATCCTCACAAAGAAAATTTTGAGTTATAAAACAAAATGAAAAATTCATCGGAACAATAAATTTAAACACAAAACAAATTGTCAAAATGGTGAATTAATTGTATACAAAACCAGTTGATAAAGTCACAAACAAACGAGGTAAACAGTGATTTGCGACAACCAATGTATGGAGAAAAAAGTGACGGTTATGAATATGTGGTAAATATGATTATATATATAAAATTACTCCTTAATTACTCCTGTTTACTTTTGGGCAATCAAGGATTATTTCCTGAACGGAGAGAGATATTGACTCCAGACAACTTCGAAAAAACATATATATGTACACAGTGAACATGAAAGTCATATGCAATTCTACAAAAAAAAAAAAAACACTATTGTAATTAGTATAAGACAATAACTATTTCCTTTCCTTTCCAATGCGTGGGGCCCTCGGAAGTCACATATTTTCCAGAAAAAAGTTAATAACTTCGGAAATAGTTAACGGATTTTCACAAAAAGAAGTTTAAAATACACAGGAAAGTCTGGCCGACAACAATTCAGTGAAAAAATGTGGGATCATCATTGAAAAATTAAAGTTATAGATCCTGAAATCTAAAAGTACTCACATATTTCGGCGCCCGTGTTAACCCGATCATAAAGTCATAAATCACAACAATCACTGTTTCACTAGAAAAATTCAGTATGAGACAAACAAGAGTCAGGGCTATCCATGGTGCCCTTCCTCTTCACAAAACACAAGCAGGTGGACACACAGCAAGCACATAAACACAACAATAACTATTCTCGGTGCTGGGAGCCAGCCACTGTACGTCTTGCCAGCTTGAGCTACCCTTGATGACTAGGACAAGTGGCTAATCGCGAGTGCCACACCGCAAAGCCGATTCTCTGACTGGGCTTTTGACAGCGGTCCATTAGTGAGAGCTTGTTTGAAAGGCCGAACGAGATAGTAATTAGTGATATAACAGTATATTGGTCACGATTGTGAAACCGGATATCAGGATAAACCAGATACGGTATTTAGAATTACCAAGACTTCTCGTATTGTAAGTAAAAATATTCTCCCAAAATGTTCAATGGTCACTCTTCAACCATTGTTGATTGTAGTTAGCAGACATAGTTGTTTAGTGGGCTATGCATAAACATTGGAATGAAAAGACGAAACATTATAAATAATATAGTACTATTTAACCGTAATTGCACCTTGTACACCAAGGGTGCACAACCCAGTGCTTCCCGGGTTTTCTTCAATTGCTGGGAGGATTGTAAAAGTGACAAACCATTATAATTAACTGTTATACATAATACTGGCAGCATCAAAGAAGTGATAAACAGTTTTTTTAGTTCTTACTAGTAAACCTTTGTAAAGGCATGTGCATGTCTGAAACGCATTCTTAGGGAACCACGGTAACCGAGGTGAACATTCCGATAGTGACTGTCGGGGCCCAGGAACCATTGTTGGCAGACGGCTTATCGCCCATCTCGGGCATTTGCCCAACTCTGACGAACTTTTAAATTAGTCTATGCTTCAATCTCGGTCCTGTTTGGTATATATGCGAAATTTGGCGACGATCGGTCTAAAATTGTAGATTTATATAAAGAACAAACATACATACATAGATACTTTCACATTTATGTATAAGATTGGCAATTTGACGGAAAAGTGTCAAGATTTTTGGGTAGTATTGGCGATGTACGGTATTTATGATGCCCTAATGCCCGTATTTTTCTCGATAAAATATGGGTCATATCTAATTATAGTGTAACAACTACTTCATGTATAGTATATTCGATTGCACCTGATTGCATTTCCCATATTTGAAAGGTCTTGAAAACTTCAACCATGAATTTAGAGCATTTTTGACTGCTCGTGATCAAATGGCACAATTGTTTTAAATATGATGAATGGTATGAACATATTTGTGAAGTTGAAAAAAAGGGTACGCGCTAATTTAACACGTTTTATTTGTAATAAGTGTAATTTTTAAATTAAATTTTAATTGGAATAAATTAATATTAATAATAACTTTAATTAAGAATGAATTTGAATTAATTAATAACTTTTAATCAGAATAAGTTCATAATCGTCGATACAAAAATTCCAGCTCGATAATCAGATCATAAATATGATATAAAAATATATAATACAAATACAAATACAAATACAACGCCACAACAGGCAAAATGCCCAACGAGGTGGCTGATAAAAAGATGCCCATAAAAATATGGTTGTCATATGTTTCAAAAATACAGCAACCCAATTAAAAATGCAATTAACACAAATTACAAACAATATATACACATGATAAGATATTATACAATGCCCATAAAGAATACTTATGGTTGTCTTATTCTAAGAATGGATAGCTTCTCGATTTACCCCAACATGTTTATCGTATTTCTTTTTAAACGTGTCAATTGTGTTACAATTTACTACCTCCGGGGGTAAGCTATTCCATTTATTAACAACCCTATTGGAGAAAAATTCCCTGCGACACCATAACCTTGCATTGTCCCTCACCAATCGATACTGGTGTCCCCTTGTAAAAGCAGTCGATTGGCGGTGTACTAAAAGTTCATGGTCCATCCTATCCATCCCATTGAAAATTTTGAACACTTCGATCATATCTCCTCGACACCTGCGTTCATCCAATGTAAACATATTCAAAAAATGAAGTCTTTCTTCATAACTCAAGCCCTGTGTGCCAATAAGGACACGCGTAGCTCTTCTCTGCACCCCTTCAACCAAGTCTATGTCCCTCTGTAGGTATGGTCTCCAAAACCTTACAGCATACTCCAGTCCAGGACGAACTAAGCCTCGAAAAAGCGGAAGAATGACTTTAGGAGAACGCGAAGAGACCTTTTTGAAAATGAGACCAAGCATTCTATTCGCTTTTTTGACAACCGCTGAACAATGTTCAGAAAACTTAAGTCGCTCGTCAATGAGAATTCCCAAATCGGTGACTCTAGTTGCATCCGGGATAGTGACACCATTCAACTCGTAAGAGAACCGTGGGTTGTTCGAACCAAAATGAGCGACCATGCACTTATCTACGCTAAACGTCATGCTCCATTCATTTGCCCATGCTGCAATCTTGTTTAAGTTGGTCTGGAGCAACTCCCTATCGCTTTCATTTCCGATTACTCCCATTAGCTTCACATCATCTGCGAATTTGCTAGTAATTCCATCGATACCCTGATCGAGTTTGTCGATAAAAAGTGAAAAAAGTATGGGGCCAAGGACACTTCCCTGAGGAACTCCACTTGTGACGTCTGTCCAACCAGAGAATTCCCCGTTCACCATAACTCGTTGCGACCTATCTCTTAACCACGATTCTATCCAATTCAGCAAGTTGCCCCCTATTCCAATCTCGTGTAAACGCTTCAAGAGTTTGCCATGTTGGACCCGATCGAATGCCTTCTGGAAATCAAGGTAAACAACGTCGACATTTTTGCTCTTACCCAAAGCCTTAGTCACGTAATCATAGAAGCAAAGGAGGTTAGTTACACATGACTTCCCCTTCCTGAACCCATGCTGATTATCCGACAATACATTATTCTCGTCTATCCACTTCACAAACTGCCTTTTGATGATAATTTCCAAAATTTTCGAGAGGGAGCTCGTCAAACTCACTGGACGATAATTAGACACCATTTCTCTACTACCCTTCTTAAATATCGGAACAACGTTAGCCAGTTTCCAATCTCTCGGGACGATACCCTCAGCAACACTACTCCTGTATATCTGTGCGACTGGCCCCAACAATTCATTAGCACCTTCCCTGAGAACCCTGGGATAGATATCATCTGGTCCTGGTGCTTTGCTTGCACATACATTTCTTAGAAGATTTAGGACATCCACGTCTTCCACTTGAATATCGTTGAGCGTTTTATTACCCCATGCAACACCCGTATATCGAATATCATTATCTCCATTAAAAACCGACGCGAAAAAGTCATTGAAAGCACTACACATGCCTACATTGCTCTCTACTTTTGAGCCTCCTATCGAGAGGGGGCCAACTGTCCCCTTACATCCATTATTGACGTATCGAAAAAATGATTTTGGGTCAGAGCCAATGTTATCTGCCAACCTAGATTCAACTTGCTTTTTACTATCCCTTATCGCTTTCTTCAACAGTCTTCTTTTATCAGTAAACAATGATAGGTCACCTCGTCCACTTTTATACTCTCTGAATGCTCTTTTCTTTTCAAGATAAAGGTTCCGCACGCTATCCGTGAACCATAGAGGGTGTGATGTACAAACACGCTTTTTTCGAACAAAGGGTATGACGTCGTGCAAAACAGAGGACAGCTTCGTACTAAATTCTTCCCATTGACTTACCACCCCTACTGATTCCAACCGGTCTTTGAAAACTTCCGCTAACCTTCTTCGCAAAACATCAAAGTTAGTTCTCCGAAAACAAGGAACCAGTCTTTTGTTATCAACCTTACCCGAGGAAAAGTTACAGAGAAATCTGACGATACGATGATCACTGGAAGAAAACTCTTCCCCCACCGAAACATGTTCAACTAGATCCTCAGAACTAGTAAGAACTAAATCCAAAATAGCAGTACCCCTAGTGGCTTCTGATACATGCTGATACAAAAAATTTTCGAGCACCAACTTAAGAAAGTCTCTTTCATACTGATTTCCAGATGAAAGGTTCTCCCAATCAATACCCGGGTAATTGAAATCCCCTAGTATGAGAACCCTCTTTCGCTTACACATGTAGGAAATTTCATCATGCATTTTGGCGATATAGTTTTGATCCCTATTCGGTGGATTGTAACAAACCCCAACAATAAGCTTATGACGTCTTTTGTTCTCAAGTTCAACCCATATGGTTTCAATATCACTTCTCTGCACGTTACACTCTCTAGCCTTCAAACATGATTTCACGTATATCAACACTCCACCCCCTTTCCTATCAGATCTATTTCTCAAAAAAGTATCGTATCCGGAGATGTGTAAGAAAGATTCATCCCCATCGTTTGCCCAAGATTCTGTAATGACTATAAGATCCAAGTCCTCCACAACTATCATAGTTTCTAAAAAATCTTTCTTGTTACCCAAGCTCCTGGCATTTATTAACACACATTTTAATTTGCCCGGTGGTTTGTTGTCAATCGATAATGATCACAAGTATAATAATATAGTTATCATTATGTTAAATATAATAATCATCACTATGATAAATATAATAATCATCACTATGATAAATATAATAATCACTATGATAAATATAATAATCATCACTATGATAAATATAATAATCATCACTATGATAAATATAATAATCATCACTATGATAAATATAATAATCATCACTATGATAAATATCTATTCACATCAATGGGAATGTCGCATGAAAAAAACCCATAAAGATTTCATAAAAATTGAGTATATATATATATATCATATGAGGATATATATATATATCGTATGAGGATATATATATATATATCATATGAGGATATATGTATATCATATGAAGATATATATATATCATATGAGGATATATTAATATAAGATGAGAAGTCTTTATTGTTCGCAATCCAAATACCCCTGGGAAACTTTAAGAATTATAAAGAAATATTAATAATTAATTAGCCACTAAAATGAATATTAATTTATATTTAGAAAAATCTCAAATCCAGAAACTAAAAATAATTCAAAAAAGACTTTCTTCATCGTTCTCAATCTCTTTTTCTCAAAAATTGTGTATGTGTCGAACAAAAATAAGTGTTTTTTGTTACTTTCTTGTATATTTTCTTTTTGTCTGAGTTTCTACTCAAATATGACTGTTTTTAGGAAGGAAATCAGAAAAAAAGAAACGTGTTTGCACAATCACACTAAGAAATAATGAGAAAATATAAAAATAGAGAGGAAAAAAAATCAAATAATCAAGAATCCAATACTTAATGAAGGAAATGAAGGAAAATAAGAAAGAATTCTTATAAATGCCTTGAAAAACAAAAATGGCATTAGTTTTTATTTCTTCCAATTTACACTAAAAAAGAAGAAAATTTTTTTATCGATTTTTGAAGTTGTGACAAAAATTTTCTCGTTGTATGTTGGTAATTTTACGCTCATGAGGGTCAATAAGACATAAATTTTAAGTACGTGTCAGGCATCGAAAGGTCTGTCTGCTAAAAGCTCGGTGTGAAAAAAAAAAAAAAAGTATTGCGCTAGAGCCTAGCTGTATTCAACTTTCCAGACATTGCGTGCCAATGCAAAACTTCCCACAAGCCACAAAGTTATTGTGTAGTATCTAGAATTTGCAAGATAGTATTCATACATACTCACAATGGCTTGATGTGATTTGCAATGACGTTTTAACGACTTTGTCAACGAGACCCAAGTAAAACTGTGGTAATTAAATTATTTAGAATTGTTATTTATTCTGAAATTAATTTTTTCGTTATGTAGGAGGATTCCACGATTCCCCTTGCCTCAGTTTACTGGCACACCGTTGACTTCCAATCAGACTGGCATCAGACTTCCAATTACAAAGAAAGGTTTTAAATAACATGTGTACAACTCAGATACGACACACATGTTGCAAAAGGTTGTATAGTGATTAATAGAGCTCGGATTATAAGCGCTAAAAAAGTGGCAATATATACACTAAAAACTCTGAAATATACAATAAAAAAACGCTGAAATCTGCGCTAAAAACGTTGAAATATTCAATGCTGAACTATATGCTAATGAAAATTTAAATAAATCTGCATTTAAACTGCCGAGATATATTACATGTTATGAACAATTTGTGAGAAAAATGGAAACAAATTTATCTAATATACATACTCACCAGCCACCTTTACTACTTTACTACTTACTACTTTTATCAGCCACCTCGTTGGGCATTTTGCCTGTTGTGGCGTTGTATTCGTATTTGTATTGCTGAAGTATGTGACTAATAATAAAAAATGAAATAATTTACAAGTCTTAAAAATATAAAAGTTCGTAAAAATTGTTAAAATATGCATTTAAAAATGTTGAAAGATGAAAAAAAAATTGCTGAAAGATGCATTAAGTAGTGCAAAAATGCATCCAAAAAAGGAATTAAAAATATCTAAAGTTATTCCATAAAATTGGTGAAGTATTTTCTTGAAAAAATTAAAGAAATTTGATTAAATTTGAAGTATAAAATGGATAAAAATCTTGAAAACTCTAATGCAATGCGGTTGATAGAAAAAATGTCAAAAATATGCACTTATTAAGAAATATGGGGGATTTTATGCATTTATATGCAGCAACTATAAAACGTTCTAAATATGCAATTGCATATGAACTTACGCATTTGCATATTTTCCGGGCTCTAGTTATTCAAATATAAAAATTTACTTTTTTTTTATACGGACACTCAACAAAGTAAAATTCCACGTTTCTAAATGCAATATTCGCTGAATGATTTGAATTCCTAAAACCGGAGAAAAGTTAGGAAAGAATAGCATAAATTGACGGAAAAAAAGCTCCTTTCCCTTTTTCTTGTTTCTTCCAATTTCTCCAATATTTCAACTCGAATATCTCAGGACTATTATACTTATAAACGTGGATTTTTTTCTCCTTAGGAGAGACAGGGCAAAAACTTTCTTGTTGGGTTTTTGAGGACAGGGTGTCCGTATAAAAAGTTTCTGTTTTTTATAACTATACAGCTCCTTGCAACATACATGACATATCTGCGTTCTAAACGTTATTTTATCATTCGTTTGGTCATTTTTGTCGCACCAAGGTCATTTTCTTTACACGAGGGCTAACTAGACCGGGACCTACAATTTACTGCCGAATCCGAACGGCAGGCTTGTTTTTTTTATACTCATCGAGAGGTTGGTGCGCTAACCCCTCGATTAGGGGACTCCCTGCGATAGCAATTTTTTCTGCGGTCATGTCGTCGTTCCTGTTGTACACCCCTGCGTTAGGAAAGTTTTCTGACAAGGACGAACCGAGTATCGAACTCGCGACACCTCTAAACATTCTTTGGTACTTTAGGCGATTGTCTTATCGACCTGGACTACCGCTCCCACACAAATGTTATTTAAATACTTTTTCCTACCTAGTTGAAAATATGCTTTTATGATCAACGATTCGCCAGTAAAATGTTGCGATGGGAATTACGGAACCACCCTGTACATTGGCGTACGCAGGTGGGGGCGGGGGGTTCTAACCCCTCCTCAAGCCGAGATTATAGTGTTATTTTGCAGGAAAAAACGTAAACCCCCCCCCCACCGAGATAATTCTGCGTTCGCCTATGGCCGTGTATATGTATACCGAAACATGCATACAATGTTATCTGCCTAAACTGCCGCTCATTAAATAGAGACGAATTCCATATTTTAATGACAAAAGTCTTATCTACCTAATTAAACCTAATATATGTAAAATATTTTTTTATACATTCACTAATAAGAAAACTGCAATTGACAGGAAGAGTGATGAGCAAAAAATTGTATCGATTCATCTTGGGAGCTGTACATTATATATATCAGGAAAATATATTTCAGTAATTAATCATTCCAATGACTAAAAATAATTATTCAATATTATTTTTTTTTTATTTCCTTTGATCAATAAGGAATATATTATCAAAATTTTAGTGATGCAAGTTTTAATGTATAGAGTTCGTTAATCACGTTTTTTGTCCTTTCGAAAGCTATTTCAAGACTCGAAAATGCTAACCTATTGGATTTTTATCTACAGAAGGATTCCTTGGATGTTCTGTTATGGTTTTAAGATCATGTTGTATAACTCCATACACCACGTCCCAGACTTTTCCTCGAAAAAAAAAAATAAATCTGAAGACACTGCCCTTAATGATACCAGAAACGAATTCCGGCGGAAACTTTAGGAGGTTTTTTCTACCCATTTCCACCTCAAAGGCAATCAACACACATCACCGAAGGCCATAGAGAACACAAAAACCAAAGCAAGACTTACCCGAAGTAACACACGCTTCGTTAATGCGTGTGTGTGAATGCCTGCTATACGTGTATGAGCACCCGTATGGGTTTCTGGGTGAACAACAAAATTTCCTCGCAAATAATTAAAGAAGTAAACGGGAAAAAACAAAAATGATCCGCGTGATTTTTTCTTTTTTTTGTGATCTTTCTTATTGCCTTTCTCGGCCATCACTCTCAGTGATTTACGGAAGACGTGATTGGTGGAAGAACATCGATTACCTGTTCTCTTCCATCTTAAACAACAGAGAACGTAATCCGGTTCCCTACTTATTGATGCAATATAGAATTACTTAGAGATCCTTAAAGGTCCAGGCTGACTCATGCGATATCTTCGAGAGAAGTGCGTTGTAAGTATTATTGCTAATAGCCAATTGCTGTTTCCTATATCCTACTTTTTTTAAGGATTAGACGTCATTTGGAGTTGCAAAATCTGGTCTTTTCTTTGTCAGAGGTGGACGACGGTCGATGAGTCCACGCTTCCTAGAGCGCGGATTATATGCAAATGAAAGCGAGTATATGTATTTGCATATTTTGACATTTTTTTTAGTACAAATGCATGAAATTGAATTTTCAGAATAGGTGCATATTTTTGTAACTTTAACGAAATTGTCACAATGACATTTTCTACATTTTTTCATACAGTTTTTGCGAATGACTATTGCTCATGACACATGCATAACAACGGTGTTTTTCTCGCACATGAACATGATGAATGAACGCCAGAACTTTGTCACTGCACTTATCCTGTTGCCGAGATCTCTTCAAAAACATACAAAATTACAAAATTTTTACAACATATTTTCCCCGGTCATTTGGGTACTGTCGCGATTAACAAATTTTGTGGTGATTACAGACGAGATAGGGCTGGAATTTTGGGAAATGTTTCCGGGTTTTGTTAAGACGCGGATTAATGTACACACATTAGGATGAAGGTGTATTTACATTTCCACCACTGGTATGGTGATCAAAGACAAGGGTGCGATTCGAACCTGGGTCCTAACGATGAGAGACCACTTTGACTACCACACCGGTGGTGGAAATATCAAGTGATGTAACAGATGCGAGCTGCAAATGCGAACATGATGTTTTATGTA
Organism: Pholcus phalangioides; assembly: GCF_987345545.1. Classification (NCBI taxonomy): domain Eukaryota; kingdom Metazoa; phylum Arthropoda; class Arachnida; order Araneae; family Pholcidae; genus Pholcus; species Pholcus phalangioides. Next base: position 29,294,722 of record NW_028301602.1, read on the forward strand.
TAGGAGAGAATGTTTAACTTTTAACACTAGAACGAGAAACACTAGCACAAATATTTTGTGGACAATAGTGTCAGCTATTTCATCCACTTCTGGCGGGTATGAATGAAATGGAGGTGCCGGCCATATAGACGACAATTCATATCTTATTCCGGCATGATTGCTTAAACTCAAGTCAATGAAGCTGGTATATTTTATATAGATTAGTTAAATTCAGTTCTAGATTCTATCTTATGAAAGACAAGATTATTGTGCGATTATCTACATAAGGACAATGTTACGATAACGAACTGATTAACTACACACGTGATTTCTTGTGAAAAACTAATATGGAAAAGTGCTTTGCGTTTTTCGATCGGACGAATATTAAGTGAGTTATAATCTTATAAAATTTTGTGACGTGTCATTTTTCTAACGGTCAGTTATATGCCAAACACCGAACCAAAGTGCATTTCTCCGCCAGCAGCGGGTTGTCACTTCTTAAAAATGAACCGAAATATTCAATCCCATTAGAAGCCAAGTTCGGTCTTCTTCCTTCACGATTGGCGCTTTTACTCTCATTGCAGTATCATAGTATAACGTTCTTGTTACGTGTTATTACGTATTAGTTTCACTGGCAAATTTATCACCAGATTTTTAAAGTGTTAGCCAAATGAGATATACTTGAATTTTTTTTTAACCAAATCAATACTTTTTGCCAAAATGTGGTAATTTGTTCACTTTCACTATCAAGTCAACATTTTTTGGGGAAGGTGCATACAGTGCGTTCTGTTTACTACGCGATCGTTTTTATACGCTGTCGTTTTAATCATATTACATATTGATCAATGAAACAGGACAATATATTTTTGAGTTATTTTAAAATCACATCGAAACACAGTCATGTGTAATAAACTTGCTAAAAGATTGCAAAAATGGTAGCTTGACGAAGGTGACTTGTGAAAACACTAAAATTGAGATGATTTATTCATTTAAGGGGTTTCATGACCCCTGAAGTCGAATGTTCTAGCTTCAATCGTGAAAATCAGATGCAAAAATTTTTTTGTCAATCGGGTTAATTTTTTTTGTCAAAATAAAACTTTAAAGTTTGAAAAAATGTATAAATTTTCAAAAATATATTTGTTTAAAAAAAAACTAGGGTTAGCTTCAAATCCGAAGTTTATCTTACTAAACATGGCGAGTAACACATTTGAGCCAACTTTCAGAATTTTCGGGGTGGCAGTAGCTTTTATTAATCTTATGGATGAACTCGAAAACATCTGCATGATATCTATCTGAGATGGGAAGCGGGGTGTAACCAGTCTTTCTATGTTCAATGTGTAGACAACATGGAATCGGATAATCTACCGTTTACTGTTTACTTTACTGAGAAACAATTTTTTTTTTACGTATCTGAGCAATGACTACAAAAAATGTTTGAAAAGTAAGAACCTTTAGAAATTAGAAAATTATGATTTTTTAATCAAGTTATCTGTTACTATACGCATGTCATATTGCTTATAACAAGGAAACAGATATTTTCTGGATATTATGTTGAAGTAAACTCGGAAAGAAAAGTTATCTTGTCTACGCTGGAACTCTCGAACCCAGGCCCTCTTGTACGGTATATTTCTATACAATATTGCTTATAGTTTATATATACCTATTATATTGCTTACAATTTTTTTAAAACGAAAAATATGAATCAAAGTGCTCAAACCGGTAAAAGATTGCTCCCATTCCTGACTGACGTTTAATTTCCGCAAGCTTTGTTTAAATTTTTTTTTCAATTTATTTTTATTCAAATATTTGCATGAAATTAACATTTTTTTGGAATTAAAAGGATCAATGAGTGCCACACTATTTTTTAAGATTTGTTTACAGAGAAATTTAATTTTTTTCATGGCTTTTCAAAAATGCAGTTTTTGGAAAAATTTTATCCCGACTTTCTATCTCTCGATCTGAATTTTTTTTTTCTGTGATGATTTTATGTATTTATTGGGTAATGAGTTTTTATAATTACCCCCATCAACACTGAGACTTTTTCTTATGTCTGTCTCTAGGTTTGCACAATTTACTGCATAGCAATAATACTATAATAATAATAATATCACCATAATTGAAGTGATTGCTCCTTTGAAACGTTGGAGGATGAAGATGAAGAACTGAGAGACTGCATATAGGACCATCCTCTCCATTTTTCAATACAAGATTCATCGAAAGAATCTTCTATTGACAAGTTTATTGTATATAATATTAGAAAATTATTATTTACAAGTATATAATATTATTCTTTCGATGAATCTTGTACTGGAAGACTAGTTCAATCATAGGCGTAAACTTCTATAGGGCCCATGGGCCTGAGCCCCCCCAACATTTTTGAAGACGCGGCTCAGCCCCCCCAAAAATTCGTATGAATATGGCTTATTCATTTTGCAATGATGAAAAATTTTTTTTTAACCAAAAGTTGTCCTAATTATGAATTAGTTAATGGAAACAATCTGCACAAAATTTTAGTTCTTTTAAAAAATCTGGATGGTCTTTGGCTTTCTTGTTCCATGACAATACGTTTATCTCATTTCTTCCCCGCCGTTCAATCCCCAATTGCACCCTCCATCGGTTCCAATCCTTACTGCCAGAAGGCACGGCTGAGAGAAAGATTCTTTGAGGTGTTGAGGGGGCTCTTTCTTCTTTGCCTGTGGCAAAAACTGAGTGTCTCTTCTTTTGTTCACTGCGACCGGAGGACGGCCATGGCGCCGACATGAAAATAAGCCCAAAGATGCATGGTGGGGGGAGGGGGAAGGTTTAAAATTGGGAAGCAATGATATTGAAACCGAAATAAATTACATTCTATAAAGAATAGGTGCCAGAACCTAGAGGCTGAGGCCATTTGAGCCCCCCCCCCCTCACAATAAATTTTGTAAGGGGACTGAGCCTCCCAGTAATTACTGAAAAAAAACCATTGTGCAATGCATTCTCCCTCTCCTTCGTACACGCTTGAGTCTCATATATGCGGAGGACCAATAACTTTTAGGGCTCCCCCCCCCAATAAAAATATGGGGAAAAAAGCACATTCTAAATGCCCATTCATAACAGATCTTGAGGACCGATGCCGAAACATTTTTCAAGCCCCTTTACAACAAAATTTGACTGGGGGTGGGGGTAGAACATAGGCGTAAACTTGTATCCGGCCCATGGGCCCGAGCTCCCCCCCCCCAACATTTTAGAAGAGCCGGCTCGGCCCCCCCAAAAATTCGAAATTCGAGTGGATATGTTTCCCACACTTGGCTCAGAAAAAACTTTTTGACAAAAAATTTCTTTAAATAGTAGAAATCCATCTGCTCGAAATTTTATTTTTTTACTTTTCTTCAGAATCTCAACGCACTTGTTCTGTGACAATAGTCTTATCTCCGAATCAATCCAGCATCCATTCATCCTAAATTGCGTCCTCCCAGAGTGGTGCCTGAAGGCACCAGTGTAGATAACTTGGGGGGGGGGAACCTTTCTCTTGCTTGCACTGTCGGTAAACTCAAGAGCATCTCTTCCTTCTTTTGTTGAGTGTGACCCTTGGGGATGGGGACATGATGCAACACAAAAAAGAAAAAAAGTGGGAGGAGGGAAAGTGAACAATGATTAAGCTTATTAACAAGTTCTTCACAACAGAGGCGCTGACATGAAGAAATTAACATTGGGTGGGGAGAGACGCACTGCATTGTTCTTCTAAAAACTATTGGGGGGAGGGGGGGCTCAACCGCCTTACAAAATTTTTCGGGCTCAAATATCCTCCACTCCTAGGTTCCGGTGCCTTTGAGGGGAATCAAATAAATAATAGTAAAATAAAATTAACACACAAAAAAAAAAGAAAATAAGAAATGAATGGAAAATTTCAAAGCCCCCTGAGCCGGGTACCATTGCATTCTAATACTAGGAATATAAAATTTCCTCCTTATAAATCAGGGATTCTCAAACTATCTACGTTAGCAGCACTCTTATATAGAAATTTTAAATACGGTATTTCAATAAATGTTGAAGAGAGGTTAAAAGAAAAGGTGAAATTTGCGTCCCCCCCCCTCTGGTCCGGCACCCTAGACATTTGACCCCTCCCCCCAGCCCTGTTTCCAGTACTCCAACACTTAGGTAGCCAGGGCCGGAACTAGGGAAGAAGGCAGTTTTCACAGGCGGAATTCTTGTGGGGACTGCTAATTCTGGGGGGGGGGGGTGGAAGACGAAAAATATCATTTCGATCGTTTTTTTTAGTGGGGAGAGGGTGAAAAAATTACATACTCTTCCCTCCCTCCACGACTAAAATGATCCTGTCTCCGTTGGACCGGGCTTTTGGACAGATCTTTCGCGAGGACCCCGATTTTTCACAGGGAAGTGCTTGGACCTGTCGTAAGCGTAACTTGTATTAAGTCGTATGTTAAGTGCATTAAGTCGTAACTTGTATTACCTGTCGTAACTTGTTTTAAGCCAATGGGATCGAGACCCTCCCCCCCCCCCCCGTCTTATTAATTTCGGAGAGCTGGCTCAATATTCCCCTCTCCCCCCAAAAAAAATCGCATGGATACGTTTTCCACACCTAGACTCGGAATAATCACGTCACGTCAGTACAGTGAGTTTCGGCCTTTATACGAAGCTGTGACATGTAAAAAAATAAGTGGCGATTTTTCCACAAACACTTTTTTCCGGCCATTTTACAGGATGCGACCTCTATTTATCGGAAAATACTGTAATTTTTTCTATGTTCCATTGCAAATTAAATTGGGGAATTTTTCTAAAAAGGATGTAGTATTTCTTACTTATATTATTCAAAAAATTGTGTTTATTTCAAAATGAAGAATTATTCTCAAGGTTTTAATAGGGTTCCTCCTTTCCCGATCAATTGTTTTTTACGGACGAATTTCTATTTGTCCAGCCGGTGACCGCAAAGAGGGGGTTTTACATACCCTGTTTACGTTCGCAGCACTGTTAGAAATTTTAAATATCTTGCGGCATCACAGTCGATCTCAAGGAGGTATTTCGATGCTTCCCCCCCCCCTTTCCCGACAATAAAATGATCTTCACTCCTAGTACAGTCCGTCTGTGGCATCTAGTGGCGTGTTTCCCGGGGGGGGGGGGCACTCAGCGAGCTATAAGCACGGCCATGGACTCCCACATACTGGAGAAGGGCTTCTAGCCTGGGATCTTTGGCGGACTTTTTATTCCATGTATTTTTTTTTTTTTTCATGATAAAGGGCCGCCCCTTCTGCAGCTGACAAAGAGCATTTCAATAGGTTTCAGTTTCGGCTGCTTCAATGCAGGTTTACTGAATACAATCACCATTTCCTAATTAGAAGGACGGGGAGTGTATAGCGTGTCGCTTATGTGGGGAATATGTCACCTGGAGGCATCCGTCCATATGGGGACCCCCCTTCTGATCCTGAAAACTACATTCTTCTTGACGCCGCCGGTCAAGGCTTTAAAAGCTTTTGCGCTTAATGGATGGCCATCCGTGAAGGACGCCGACATAGATGATCCTAATTGGAATATAAAGAAATTACGGTGGTGAAGAAAAATCTAGACGAGGTTTGTGATTCTGCAAAATAAGAATAGCTGTGTTTGGAGAGACTTGAAGTAAACTCCTTGTTTTTCCCCTGAAAAAAAAACCCCACAAATGTTGAGATAGACAGTTCCACAGTATTTTATGGTTTGTGTGGACCACATTCGGTTGTGCGCGTACAGTATAACCTTCTGTTAGTAAAACATGTTGTATTACAAGAAAACGGAAAAGTTCCTCGTGATTCCGCACAGTTTCCTGACAGAAAAAGTAAGTAATATTAAATATAGCTACACATTTTTGATAAATTCATGCATTTTAAACATTTTCTTTAATGATAATTTATTCAGAATCTTCAAAAACAATCTAGATTTTGCAGCCCTCTAATACTTATAATCAATAAAGCGTAGTATAAAATACTTTTTTTTCTGTTAGACATATCAATATATTAATAAAACTTACCATGTTTTATTTTTTTCAATCATATTTAAAATTTATTTAAGAAAAATTTAAACTCCATTTGGCTTGCGTACTTGTAAAAGTGACAATATTTGAATCGAGTTTTTAATAAGAAATTTATGCAACTAAAAAAATTATTATTTTTCTAATTTAAAACCTGATATATGACTCAATATATGAGAGTAAAATAAATCTTAAATAAGTGACATGTAATTTGATTTTGGGGGAAATATACACTGTATCATAAAATATAAATAAATACAGGGCCGGACAAAAATCATTAAAAAATTTAGGCACCAGCCAAATTTTGTAAGAGCCAAGCATGGTTTTTTCACGAGAGAAGTATCTTAAATAATCTTTTTCAACCTTTCTGGGAATTGATGACCCCTTCCCAGGGCCGCAACTAGATACTTTGTCATCTGGGGCAATTCGGAATTTTGGCGCCCCTTGCATGTAGAAGAAGCAGTTAAAGGGTGAATTCGACTCACATTCTGGTCCAGCGTCCGGAGCACCAGACCTACCTGCTTTCTCTAGTTGTGGCTCTGCTCCTTTCCATGTTGGAAGACAATTATGAAATCGGAAAATTTTGAGCCATCACTAGATTCTGATTTAGCAATCACATATACAAAATTTTAGGCGCGAATACAGATTTTCCAGTCACCATGGTGACCTGGCACTTGGGGTTTGTCCAACCCTGGAATAAATAAAGATGCATATACTGTTCTGAATATATTTTTTGTATATAGTCATTTTCATGACCCCGCCCAGGGGATTTCGGGATTCATGAGATCTGGGGGATCCTGGCAGGATATACTCAGATTTACGGCATGACTAGATCTGAATAAATTGCCTATGGCGATAGACCGGAGTTGTGCTCGTTTCAATGAGAGAGAGAGAATGAAAGTATATTTTTACTTGGACCGTGATCAAACTAGAATGGGGCTCAAGGGCAAAGGCCACGCCCCCCAACAATCAAATAAATTTCTGTTAATTAAATGCTTTTGGAAAATTGGCACCAACTCAAAAATTCTCTGGAAGAAATTCCGTGTCCCCCTCCCCCCAATAGATTGGTTTTCTTGGGTACGCTCATGCTCAGGGGTAGTCCCATTCCAAGGGCGTAGCGAAGAGGAAGACTTGGGGGTCTGGTCCCCTCGTCCGAAATGTGAGAAAATGACCGAAAAAAGGGAAAAAGATGACCAAATTTATTGTTCTGTCACTTTGGTCCCCCCTGCCGAACGAAATTTCTGGCTACGCCCTTGTCCCATTCACTTTGGTAACAATACATTAAATGATTGTTATACAGTCGAATATCCTGTTATAACGAACTCCAAGAAACCGGAGAAAACACTTCGTTATAAAGAAATTTCAGATTGTTTGCATTGTTCCTATGTATACTTATTAGAGGGATTAGAAAACCATTCGTTAAAACGATATTTTCGCTGTAACGGTATTCGTTAAAACGGGATTCGCCTGTAATTAGAGCCCGAATTTTCCACTTAAAAAAAATGGCTAAATATGAACTAAAACTGAGAAAATATATGCTAAAGAACAAATAACCAAGCAAAAAACGCAAATGCGTTTTTAAATGCATCTTTTCTATTTATCTCGATGCATATTCATTTGCAAAAACATTCTCATGCAAATGATTTCTACATGTATTTTATTTAGGAATTTCTAGTTATTAGTACCGTAGCTGCTCACTAATAGAAAGAAAAAGTTGCTCGAAAAAGAAGCAAACTACACGTGCACACAAGTAACAAAACATGAATAATGTCAAAAATGGGCGGATTTTTCTCCTGAGACTTTACTTCTTTTTACTTGAAAAAAAAGAAATGACAAGCAAATAAAGCACCCGGGCTTCGGGTATGGTCCATGTAGCTAGAAGGTCCTTGGAGTTGAGCAACCAAACTATTTGAAAATGTCGAATTTCCGATTCGATAGACGATGTTGCCTGATCCATAAATCCATGGAAGTGAGCATGAATGTAATAAGTTCAGACTTTTAATTGTTCAGTTGGTCATCTAAACCGCTTTGATGATACGAAATTCTATGGAAAACGTCTTTTACTCTTAGAGAATCAACTGATTTGAGATCAAAAATCAATTTCACATGACTAGAGTTCCGTTCAATCGTTAATATTAGAACGAAATGATCTCAAAGACGTCCCAATGCAGATAAAGCAGCAATTTTCAATAATTTTATGTCCTTACAGAGCGAAACAAGGGCGTAGCCGGGGGGGGGGGGAACTTGGGGGTCTGGTCCCCCCCCCCGAAATGTGAGAAAATGACCGAAAAAAGGGAAAAAGATGGCCAAATCTATTGTTCTGTCACTTTGGTCCCCCCCCCCGAAATGAAAGTGGTCCCCCCCCCGAACGAAATTTCTGGCTATGTCCCTGGAGCGAAACATGAAAATTCGTTTATAATGAGAACTACGTTACAGCGAGAACTTTTCTTGTGGTTGTGAGCTGTTGTTATAACGAACTTTTATTGTATTATGAGCAATATTAATTTGAAAAATTACAAAAATTTAATTAATCTTCCGCACAACTTGAAAATTTGCACTTATTCTGAAAATTCTTCAATTACATACATTTATACACACATTAATGCTAAAAAGAGGTTAATTTATATAAATGCAACAAACAGGACTAATCATAACAAATTTATAAATAGTGCAAAAAAAAAAAAGAATAAATCAAAAATAAAAAGGTCAATTTCCCGTGACCTTTCATTAAATTAAGTTGTATAATAACCAAGAATGGCCACTGAATCTGTGCTTTCCAAAGTGTGAAAGGTATGCAATTGTCCAAAGGGTCGATAGAAGCTATGGGTTTAGTATAGGATCCTATGGGTGGGCTTGAGTTGGGAGAAATGAGAAAGAAATTTTTTTTAAAGAAGAGCTATGGAACACAAAAAGTTTGGGAAACTTTTCACTGAAGCAGCGGTTCTCAACCGGTGCTCCGTGTACACTTCCCGGGGGCTCCGCACCCACTCGAAGAAAATAAATCAGTAAATTCGATAAATGAATATAAGGAGAGCGTACGGGGCTCCACCATGGAAATTTTACGCCGAATAGAGGCGACCACTGATGCATATTTGTGTTTGAGTACAGGTGATCATTTGTGGAGATTTTACTGTATTTAGGAAAATGTAATGGAACCCTTTGTATATATCTCCCTATTACGTTTCTGACCTTACTTATTTGTACGAGGTTTTGCTTCAGTTGCTATACATTTCTATACATTATCCCTGTATACAGGGCCTAATTTCTTCATGGGCAAATGAAGCCTTTATAACTTTGAGCCCCCGAAATTCAAACAACATACATTCACTGACCAATTAACATCTTTGACTCTTGTCGCAAGAGCCTCCTAATTCCTGCTTTACCCAGGGCCCTGCCTGTATACACTTCAATTAATCGACGTTTTCACTTCGATTCGAACTCCCAAGTCTTTGGAAAACACCTTTTCTATCAATCGAATCACATAATTTTTCAATTGGTGAAAACGTGTCACTGAAATACAGTGTTTTACGGTTTTCAAAAATCCATCATGAAGAAACGTTGTAAGCGGAAAAACTAAGCGGGATCGACTGTAGTTTCTCATGCATATTTTTTACTGAAAAAGTAATACAATTTAAAATGATTGACTGGTTCAATCAGGGCTGCAACTAGATGCTTGGTTACCCGGGGCAAGCGCGCATTTTGACGCCCCCCCTTGTAATGTTGAAGGAGAGGTTTTAGAATGAAATTTGCACCCCATCCGGTCTAGCGCCCGGGGCACGAGACCCGCCTGCTCCTCCCTAGTTGTGGCCCTGTGTTCAATGGCTTTTGACAGGTACTGAAATAATTATTGAACGGGCTACGGTATGCTGATAGCCAGGGCTGTAACTGGGATTTTTGTCGCCCCCACATTCGATAATTTTGTAACGGTGTTCTCTGTCAAGTAAAGGACGTTTTACATAACGTTTAAATAACACTTTTTTTTCTGTTAAATCTTGAAATGAATACCGTAAAATTGCGTGAGACTTTAGCAACAGTAATGTTATGATAGTATTATAAGTATATTTCTTCTCAAGCATAAGATTTTGAATCAAAACGACAGATTTTCCACAAAATTTTTTTTCGGAAACGTCTGTAAAAAAAAGGTGGGGGGGGGTGGGTAATTTTCGGAAAAAGTTCGTTTTTCAGTACTGCTTTCGCATTTATACGACGCGTCGTATAAACGAGGTTCCATTAGAGCCTGAGCCCCCCCAACATTTTCAATAAGTTTACGCCTATGAGTTCAATACGAATAACATAGAGGATGGGGTTCCACAAATTTAAATCGTCGATGGATTATCATGACAATTTCGATGGAAACAGTTTGCTCAATTTGTAAAAAGAACATTGTACTTGCAGAGTTAACAAATGTTAAAAGTTTGTACTTAACAAATGCTAATTACCTTGGTGTTCAATGCAGACATCTTTGAAAATATGTAATGCAGTGAAACCTGTCTAAGACGGACACTGTATGAGACAGAACCCTGCCTTAAACGGAATCAAAATATAGTCCGTTCAATGATTAGGGCTTTCCTTTGATTTGCACCTTTATAAAACTGAATATTATTTCAGTCCCTTGACGTTCCGTCTCGTACAGGTTTCGCTGTAATAATAACATCAAATTTTTAAGTTGATAATCATGCCCTCCCCCAAGGGTGAGGACCTCCTAGATTTTTTTACACTATAGACGGGTTTGTGAAAAATCCTAGCCTGAGGCCCGCGTGTATTTTTGTTATTACAAAAATACACACATGCCCCCTCCACAATGCATTAAATTCAAAGTTTCTCAAGTTTATTATTTTCATATATTTGTGATGCCAATATCTTATGCATCTGATATCTATCGTGTTATTTGATACAATTTCTTTCATACCGAAGAATCAGTCTTCGATCATATGGGAACTCTTACAAGAATTCAAGTAGTCTAAAAAGAGATATTTTATTTTGAAAAAAAAGTTACGTATAACCAATATTTCCGATATCTCTCTCATGTGAAAATCCAATAGTTTTTGTTCCATTTGTTTCTCAAATTTTCTCTTTTTTTTTCCACAATATATAGTATATATCTCCCAAAAATGCCGTTGCAATATTTCTTCACATCTATACGCGAGCATAAGAGTTGTGTGTGCGTATATAATTTCAAATCTGCATCTTATATGCATTGGAGTGAGAAATGAGACACGCGAGTTTGTTTTTATTGAAAAATTTGAATAAAACTTCTGAAAAACGAACATATCTTTTTGTTACCAAATGAAACCGGAATATTTTAGAAGAATAAAATTGATAAAATTAAAATTTGAAGAATTGTTTGAATAATGAGACTGTCTACAAGTGTCTACATAAATCGTGAATATATGAAACATCAGTACATATATCGATATACTCAAATATACAGGGTGGGCAAAAAGTCCATAGAAACTTTAAAAACGAATAAAAACCGGAAAAATAACCGGAAATAAAAAACGGTTTGCACAGGGTTAGCATCGCTGGGTCACAAAAATGTTTTTCGACAGGAAAATACCTCAAAAAAGCCGATAGGTGGCGCTGGTACGAGCGACTTCGGTATTGAAATATGCAAATGAACCGGTAATAAGATCTTACGCTCCTAATCCTCAATCAGTTCACCGTTGTAAACCGTGTATGTAGACCTGCTGCACTCTGTCGTTGCTGGATTTGTGACTTAAATGCAATGTGTTAACCTCTGTGATGGTTGTCATGCGGAACACATACTGCTGTAATAAGCGATTTGGAGGCATTCTGTTTGTTATTTACGTGTCTTTTGTTTGACTTGTGTACGTCAGTGACACCTACCGGCTGTTTTTCAAGTTTTTTTTCTCTCAAAAAGAAAATTCCGTGACCTAGCCATGATAACTTCTTGCAAACCCTTTCTTATTTCGGTTATTTTTCCTGTTTTTATGAATTTTGAAAGTTTCTACGGCCCACCTTGTATTTCTCAAGACCTATCATCTCTATAATGATATTCTCATTTTTAGAAGATATTGAATATCGATGATGAAAATACTGTTAAACAAGCTATTTATTCGAAATTCAAAGGTTCTTGATATTTTCCCAAATTTTCTTGGAAAAATATAAAAAAAATTCCAGAAATAAAAATATTTCAATATTTTTTCTTGAATGTAAATATGTTTTGTATATTTTTTGCTATGCGAGCCGAGAAATTTCAGGGCCACGATTTTTTCTGTAATTTGCTTGTTGTTGTCATGCATATTTGTTATTTTATATTCATTTGTACATACTTAATTTTTATATAAATTTAGTCTATTTTAATTTTCAAGACTAAAAAAAGTGATTAAAGCAAAATTTATCAGTTGTGAAGTAGTTTTGGGATGTTGGAGACTTTTCAGTTCGTTTGTGCGTGTACAATAAATTATTTAAAACTTTTCTGTATTCTTCTCATTATTGCAAAATTTTTTCGAATAATTCTGATTCGAATTCCTTAATTGAAGAATATGAAACATCTGCGAGAACTAACTATCGAATAACTACGAGAAGAAACTTACCGCGCCTACACCACGTGATATTTGATAACCCTATTTTCATGTCCCAGAAATGGGCTCTGAGAATAGAAGAATCAAGGCAACCGAGAATGCGTATCATGGTTCTAGTTTGGTGCTAATTATGATTCGTAGGCAGAACGTATAGCACTGAAAATGCTGATGCCAGATCTTCATCTATAACTTTGAATGGATATCTTCCACATCTGAATGAAATACGAAATGGAATGAACCGTTTTTTCGAAAGATATACACCAGCTTTTTTATTATATATAACTCTTTTAATTCTTCGCATTCTTTTATCAATTGTTATAAATTTCTCTTTTAGAGAAATAGAATCTTAATAGAATCTTAATCTAATTTAAATAGAATCTTTACAGATTCCCCTCCCACTATTTTTTATACCCTTTAGTCCCGAGCATTCATGTTTTTGTATTTTCAATTTTTTTTTTGCATTTTGGATACTCAAAAAATGCATTGAAAAAATAAATATGAGAAAAAAAAAATCATTTTTTTTTATTATTTCTTCAAATTTTCAATTTTTTTCTTATTTGTGAAGAATCAATTCACTTCGTTCACGTTTTTCAACCAAAATGATGCAGGGTATATTCATCCTCACATAAAAATTTTCCAGAATTTTATTGCCAAACTATATATGTTATAAATCATATTTTTCCCGGAGGCACTTTCCCCTGGAAGCCATCTTAATGTTCAACCCATTAAAAGTTCAACTTGCTGAATTCTGATGAAAGCCTCCAAAGTTCATATTTACCATATTTATACCAAAAGAAAAAATTCTGCAGTGGAAAAAGGCAACCCACATATTTGTGGCACCAGATCTGAAAGGGTTATAATTGTTCATTTTCTTTCGAATCGATCAGACGTTTTTTATAGTTTATTTCATTTTTTGATCAATTATTACCATGAGAAAAAATAGAAGTCAAGTAATCATAGTGTTCAACGTACCTATGATTACTCGAACTTCCACAAGTTTGGCGCTTCTCAGTTAATCCCTTTTTTATGGAAATACTACAAAGTAGACTGAAAGTAGAAACTCCTGGAACTCATCATATTCTTCAGAAATGGTGCAGACACTAAGCTTTTGTGATGTATAGGAAGTACAAGATGATATATGTTATGATGATGATGACGCGAGACTTGACCAAACTGGGTCTTTCTATATTTTCGTAGTTTTTTTCCGCCCACATCCTCTCTCATAAAGTTACGAGAAATTTTTTCCGGTCACGTAAGCGTATAATGCTGCCACAATGTGCTGTAATCTCAACACCAAAAAAATATTTTTTTTTCTCCTTTCGCTAAACTTCATGTTATTCAGGTGAAATATCAGATGAAAGAATGCCCCCCCCCCTGATAACATAACCTCAAGTAATGCTCAGCAATCTTTAAACGCTTGCAGTTGCTTCAGACGCCATGCTTTCTAGCATATATATGAGTGTATTTCGAGACAAGGAGCGATTCACACACACACTCACTAGAATACAAATACTGAAGCACACAAGCATTATATTTACAAAATCAAAATTTTCAAACACGCGAGAATCAAATTATACATGGAAATGTAAAATCATCCAAAAAAATCATCGATTTTCCGTGCTTTTTTTAGTCCATTTTCATCTCCCTTATTATTGCACATTCAATACTTGTATTTCCATAAGATATAGGAAAAGGTGGGTAAGAGCACGCAGTCCGATAAGAATGACGAACTAATAACTATGACCGAACTAATACGTGTGTTTTGCGATGTCTTGAGAAAGTGGTATTACATTGATAGCATACTTGATGTCCCGAACTTATTATTTCTAATGTGATTTCGCCATATTACAGTAGACGCTTATTAAAACGATTATGCATTATTGCGACTGTTCTTTTATAACGACCAATACGGTATAAGTCTAAACTTTTTTTCTATTCATCCCATTTATTTTTCTTTCAATATAACGACATACAGAAATTGTTACATCCAATCTAACGTCCAAACTCTTTTTTTTTTACTGCTTCTCGTTTTTTTTATAACTCGTCCCTACTCATTTTTTGCTAAAAAATTACAAAAACCGTGGTTTTTCGTTTACCAAAATTATCTTTGACCTTCACTCTTGATATCGGAGAATTAAATGCGTAGATGCATGCATGCATGTGAAGTTATTAATTATATTTTTTTCTAGCCCCTGATACGTTTTCACTGCAACTGCATACATTATAACAATTTTTTTATCCCATCCGTTTAGAAACATCCTAAAAAAAAAACTAATTTTTTTTCAAAAACCTTCGATACAATGACCTCTCAGTAAAACGTCTGTTTTCCATTTAACGAGGGGAGTGGTTCTTTCCAACAAACGTTGACTGTAGTGTGTAATTTTTCTGCGGAGAAATTTTGATTTTTTTTTGTTTTAGAAGATTAATGAAAATTTTTTTATGAGTTATATTTTCTGGCAAACAGCATGTTGACGTTAGAATTCAAACTATCTTAATGGTATTGCTATCAATGAAGAATTTAGAAAAACAATACACGGGCTGCTAATAGCACGCACACAACTATGATACGAGCTCCGTTATTCAAAACAAAGTGAAATCTGAAATTAAAAAAAAAAAGTCTGTGTGTCAAGCTCATAAAATTGAGAAGAGGAGTGATTATGCATTTGAACAGTCCTGAAATTACATGAAAACCCTTCTAAACAACATCGAAAAAAGTTCTGTCAACAAGTTATGTTGTCCATGCAACGATAAGTCTATCTGCTGTAAACAATCCTACGACGTAAATTTAGTTCAGTGTCAAATATGCAAAGATTGGTGGCATGAGGAATGTTCTGGTAACGATATGACTAGGACATGGGATGCCCCCCCCCCCCAAGCCCTAAGACCTTGGGCTGGTAGCGTATCGAACTTCGTTCCTCCACCTACAAACCGCGGATGGTAAAAGCATTACGGGCCTACACTTACAAGCCCACAAAAGTCCGAGCTAGGATCCCTCTCCTAGCCACCGATGACCAAGCCAGGACACCACAAGCACGCCGAAGATCCGAACCAGGACACAATCCCGTTGATCCAGGCTGCGGTGATCTCCTTCCGTAAGTAAAACAACTGTTAGGCAGCTCCCTCTCTATTTTGATTTCCCGCTCGATTAATCGCTCGAGATATGCCCCGTATTTTGTTTAGTTACATTATTTTTCCCCGCAGTATTGTAATTCCCATGACGGAGCTGACAAAAAAATCACGCGATCACCTTCAATGTTTTGTTGTTTTGCCATGTTTAAATTGCATTTCCAGTGATATATTCTACACTCTTTGACGCCATTCCTCCTGTTTTCGTTCTTTATATATGCCATATAGCTGTCCTATTAAACCTACATGTATGAAACTAAATAATTTCGTGTATAAATAAATATATGACTCATAATGTACCATATGTGTTTCTATTTTTATGGCAGTAAAATTTAAGTCATGGAAACGGACCTGGGTGAGAATCCCTTTCACGGCCTTCCCCTAACCTCAATAGAAAAAATTAATTGCTAAGTGGTAAAGCAAAATAAAATTATTTAAAACCAAATAAACTCATAACAAACTCATTAAATGAATTATATATTTAGCTTATCGCACTACTGTGAGAGCTACATTATCGTATTTTCGCTCTATGTAAATCACCACTACGAACAAAATTACTTTTAAAATCGGATTTTCAACCTCGATTCAGAAGAAATGTTTTTTCGAGTCATCAGTGATAATCAGGATCGTTCATGAAAACATTATAAAATCCAATAATTGGTATTATTTGCTGTATGTGAAATAGCTAATGCAATGGTAGCACTTTCTGAGATTTTGAGTATCTAAACTGTGAATATATTTGATTTTTTTTTTATTTTAAACGTTCTTGGAAACAGCAGTTCAGTAGAAATAAAAAAGGTTCCTCAAATTTAGGTACGTAATTCTAATAATTTTGTTTTTGGAAATAATTAACTGCCATATCATATACGACAATTTCTCTTGATGAAAAATACTGCATATTTGCATACTTTTTTTTTTTTGCTACTTTTTACTTCTCTAGAGTATCGTTTGCTCTTCAACGGAAGCATGTGCAAATATTTATGTTCACAGAGATTATTACTTTCTCGTTACATCTTTGCAACATTTTTTTTCCCCGGAAATTAGAAAAAAGAAATCACACACAGTCTGATGATGGAAAAGAAATTTTTTGTAAAAGTTTTAATTATTGAAAGAAATACCGTCGGAGTAGATGGACGATATTAAAACGAAATTTAAAGGGTTTTTTTTTTAACATTTTATATATTGAACATTTTTATTCATAAAAGATGTTTCCAAAAAGTTTCTTTTATTAAATTTAACATTGATGTTTTTGTTTTTCTGATGTAAAGTAATATTTATTGAAGGATCAAACGCTAAATTAGAAATTTATTAAAAATTTTGTATTCCCAACAGTATGTATGTTTTCTCTTATAGACAAGACATGTCTTTGATTCTTTTTTGAATAGATGTCTAGGTAATGCAAACTCCCATGAAACTTTTAGCCACATGAATTATAGACAAAAAAGGCAAGACATTTTTTTTTTTTATATATATTTGTGTCAAAAATTCTACAATAAGCATTTGAGCTGATGATTTTTTAAGAAACTTTGTTTCGTGTTTCCGGGGAACTGTGAAAAATGTTTTAAACCGTATTGATAACGGAAATAAAAATTGTTTATTATTCAACATCGGAAACAGAATTCCCAAAAAACAGTATAGGCTGGCAGAAAAGTATATTTTAAACGAGAATTGAATTCCTTAGGATAAAAAGAGGATACTGAAAATGTAAGAATTCGACAATTAAAATTAATTAAAAAAAATAAATTGTGTACCAAAAAAGGTTGAAGACAAGAATTGTATACTAATAAGAACGTTGAAAACACAAACGGGATGCTAGAAGTGTTGACTACAAAAAGAGGAGACTGAAAATGTTGAATACAAAAAGAGGAGACTAAAAATGTTGAATACAATAAGAGGAGACAAAGTTCTGAATACAAAAAGAGGAGACAAAGTTCTGAATACAAAAAGAGGAGACTGAAAATGTTGAATACGAAAACAATATACTGTTGAAGGCAAGAATTTAATATTAAATATTCTACTACTACTACTCAGTTAATGTGATCACATCGGGACTTGAGGTTTCTGATAACAATAACTGATTAATAACTATATCCCAAATAAATTTAAAATCCATTTTTTATATTAATATTTCTATTTTTGCTAGTGAGAAATTATCTTCTACATAGTCTTTCTGTTATTATCATGATGGCCCCGGGCTGTGTTCAGTTGGGTCCATGCATTTAAACGGCACTGCTGGAATGTGTGTATTCTGTGCTTGTATATGGCCTTTACGTATTTATGTTTCCAGACTTATGAGTGTTTCGTGTTCTTGCTGGTGCTGTTATCACTGAATATACTGAGAAAAATTAATTGTAGACCTAAAATGCTAAAGACAAGAATGGGATAAAACGAAGAATGTACGAAACAAAAAGTGCGTGCTGAAAATGTTTAGTACAAAACAAAATACCGTTGAACGCAAGAAAGAATATGACACTGAATATTCTGTAAAAAAAAAACTCATGTCCTTAAAATTCTGAAGACAAGAATTGGATTCTAAGAGTATTGAAGACAGAAACGGGATATTAACAATGTTGAAGACGAAAACCAGATACTGAAAATAGTGAAGTCAAAAACAAGATAATGTTGAAGGCAAGAATTTATCACTGAAAATACTTTTGAAAAATTAAATTGTGAAGAAATGAAAGTGTGTTTTTAGACAAGAAGTTCATATATTGAAATAGTCTACGACAGGGGTCATCAAAGTTTCACACACGGTGGACCAAATTGAAACTTCCCACGAATCGCGCAGCCTACTAACTCATGTATATTAGTGACATCTTAATAGAAGTGCCCAATAGGGCCCCCGAGTTAAATAGAAACAAAAGTTATTGGTCTTTTAGTTATTCGGAATCTATTTCTTTTATTTATTACCAGTTTTTATTAGTTTTGAAAAAAATTCAAAGTTTTTTTTAATAATTACTAATTAACTTAATTAATTCTGAGATTAATTTTAACTTAAAATCACTTTAAATGATTTTTTAATTATTTATTTCGATAATTCAGAAATGTTTTTCTTCTCTTGAAATCATTTTTTTTTCAATAATTATGCAATTATTCTATTATTGATTGTGTAAACTAATTTCTATCAGAAATTACGAAATTGTTTCTCTCATTGATTCGTAAGTTATTTTTTTTCACTAATTCTGAAAATATTTGTTTCAAAAAATTCAAAAATTATTTCTTTCAATAATTCTGCGTTTTCTTCAAGTTGTTCCGGAAGTGTGTCTTTGATCAGTTCCAAAATTATTTCTTTCATCAGTCCCAAAATTATGTCTTCAACCATTTTCTGAAAATAATCGGCGGGCCACGAGAGAAAGCTCAGAGGGCCGAATGTGGCCCGCGAACCATGCGTAAAAGACGCCTGGAATGGGAGAACTTGATACTGACAATATTTGAGGATACTGGATATTGAAGATGGTGAAGGCAAAAATTTGGTAGTTGGATTTGATAGTTGTGTGTTTATATTATATAGATGAAACGGATTCAACGTTAATATATAATTAACTTTCTGAATTATATATTAACGTTTTTCATTCTCTCATTCTTATGATAAACTACGGAGGTACAGGAAACTACCATACATTTCGCTTTAGTAGAAAGCATCAGTTTCCATGCTAGAAAAGTACTTATAATAAATAAAACAGCACCATTCTGTGGAGTTACTCTTCCATTTGTCCGAGATTTATACTGTTCATCCTAATGAATTAACAAAAAGAAAGTACACGCATTTATATAAGAAAGAGGAGACGGAATTTCAAATGAGAACAAAATTCCAAAAATTTACAAAACTTCATTAGCAAAGCTGATTTGAGAGCTTATTAACAGAGAGAGGTAGAATCATTTCGCTTTAGTTATACGCATTTTCCTCTGACTGAAATTGCCTTCATGTCGTCGGGAAGTTTTAAGGAAAGTCGTAAATTTTTTTAGCGCAAATTCGTTAAGAGATAACGCGTTTTTAATGTCGTCCCTGTACTCTGATGTCTCGATATTTTTCCGTTTCTAGCATTAGTATTACGTCTACAAATACTACAGTATTTTATCAGAAGTTTTGAGCTTCTGATTGTTTTGGAAAACTTTGTATGAACTTTTCATTTTTGCGAAACCGGCGCAACTTTTAGGCTTTTTATGTTGATGCATGTTTATAATAAAGGCTGAAAAAGTCTAGCTTTAACTTATTTAAATATAAAGGCATCATATATATAGTACAAATGAGAAAACCAGCGATTATTTAAAACACTGTTGCTACTGTTGTGGAATGGAAGATCAAGGTTAACATAACCCTGAGCCATATAAAAGCAGTCTCTTCCGAAAAAACAACTACGTCCACGAAATGCAGCATGTCGTGTGGCTGAAACTGACATATTGCATAAGTACTTGGAAAATACTCGTTGTCCACGACACATCCTCTTCTGAAGAGACTGAGACCAGATAACAATAAGCCTTTTGCTAATACGCACTCAAATTGGCAAAGAACCCGACTTTTCCTGCCTATGATTCGAGGAGTGCCTGATATGAAACGAGGATATCTGTCAGAAACTGCAGCTGAATCATGTCAGGAATGATCTTGCAAACCATTATGTTCTTCCAACGATCTAAATTATCTACACGACGTAAAAGACACCGGATATACAGAAAATTAAATATCCGGCGCTTATTGTGTATTATAATACAGGACTGAGTGAAATGAGAATTTTTGCCATGAGATTTTGATACATTTATCTAGCAATAAATATTGATAAGATACGGTCACAAATTACTGGCAAACCGTTGATCTTAGAGACATACTTCCAATTAAAAAGGTATCCAAATAACATTTAAACCTCAGATAGGTCATTCATATTGCAAAGTGTATAGTTATCGAAATATGAAAATTAACTTTTTACACGAACACCCTGTGCTGAAAACCCAATTGAAAAGTTGTTGCCCTGTTTTTCTTGGGATCCACAAAAGATTTCGTGTTTCTAAGCGCAATATTCACTGGGATACTCGAATTCGAAAAACGGTGGCAAGTTGGGAAGCAACAGCATAAATGAGGGAAAGAAGCGTTTTAAGTTAGTTTATGCTGTTGTTTCCCTACTTTTCTGAGATTTTTTAAATAAAAGATATTTCACTTAAAGAGAGGGTCCGAAGATTACGTCATCAGAAAGTTTTGGAAAAATTACCACTGATTTTACTCATTTAAATATACACAAAAATGGGCAAAAAATTCGGAAGTATTACACTGGTCAACAGTGATTTTGGTGCCAAGGTTTTTTGAGGTGATTTCATATGAATTTGATGCCCTGAATTCAAATATAGTATTAGTTTTTGCCTAGCAGCTCGAGTTTTTAAGATATAACATTTTAGTGAACTATACATTGCACTATTTTAAATGAAATCCGTGGATTAAACAAACAAACTAAATACGGAGTATACTAATACTATATTCTATTATACAAATATTATTGTATTTAAAGAAAGAAAAAAGTCACCAAGTAAGCCAATTACTCACTGAACACTTCGGAAACTTCTTTTCCGTGACATTCTTGAATGTATTTTGGCACAATCCCGTTTTAAAGACCAGCAGTAATCTGCCATCATATATGGCTATCCCATCTCCCTTGGTAGCGTTCCTCCATAATTTTAATATCCTGGTGAAATCTTTTACCTTGTTCCTCACTAGCGTCTCCTAAATTATCAGGAAAATGGTCTAAGTGGTTGTATAAATAGTGCACCTTAATGCTCATGTTACACCCAAGGGATCTGAAAATATTAAGCATCTCGTTTACTAGTACAGCATAGTTTTCAGCTTTGCGTTTGCCCAGAAAATATCTGATAACTGCAACAAATGAAGTCCAGGCTTTTCTCTCAACCTCATTCATCGAATGTACGAAGGCAGGGTCTTTAATCAGTTGTCTTATTTGTGGGCCATCAAATATTCCTGCTTTAATTTTTTTCCGTACTCAACTGAGGCATTTTCTCCTCTATATATGTAAAGCATGATCCATTCTTATCAAGAGCCTTTACAAACTGCTTCATAAGACCTAGTTTAATATGCAGTGGAGGAAAGATGATTTTCTGTCGTGCAACTAAGGGGTTATTAATGATATTCTTTTCCCCAATGTCCATGTTTTCTCTCCTAGGCCACTCTTTTCTAACCCAGTGATGTGTTTTGTCTCTGCTATCCCAGAGGCACAAGAAGCAAGGATATTTGGTGTAGCCACTTTGCTGTCCAAGGAGAAAGTTTACCATTTTTAAGTCTACACAAATCACCCATTGATGTTCATGATACTTTATGTTCTTCAAAACCAAAGCTATGGTATCGTATTCTTTTTTCATTTTTGTTGAGTGAGCAATTGGTATTGAACCATATTTGTTCCCATTATGTAGAAGAACACATTTCAAACTTCGCTTAGAACTGTCAATAAATAGGCGCCAATCATCCGGAAAATATTCTGGAAGACCCATTTTTCCCAGGAGACCTCTAATATCGTGACAAAATACAATATTTTCTTCTTAAGAGAAGAAGGGTAGCAGATCTTTCTCTCTTGTACGATAAAATGTAATTTTGGTTTCTGGTTCAAGTAAATTTTTATCCTTCAACCTAGAAGCCAGTACTTCAGAAGCTTCTTTCGACAAGTTGAGATCTCTGATGAGGTCATTTAGCTCCATCTTGGTTGAAACATTGGGGAATTGATGATATCTCCTCGTAATCACTGTCACCTTCAGTGGTATCAGAAGGCTGATCAGAGGGACAATACTCGTCCTCACAGAGCTCTGGTAGCTGGTGAAACGTTGGAATTGGCACTTCTTCTGAGTGAGAAATCGGGCACCTTGCAGAGACTAAATCACGATAAGTCCACTTGTTACGGTTCTTTCGATTGATTCCAGTAATATTTACTAGGCAGAAATAACAGTCATCGAAGTGATTTTTGGGTTCTCTCCAAACCATTGGTACGCCGAATTTCAGATTTTCCGGTAGTCCACTGTCGTAAATGCTCTGTACAAGTTTTACAGACCCGATGCTGTGCCCAGGTTTTATCCTGATCACCAAGCCTAACACCAAAATATCCAAGATAAGCTCTCTTTACAAAGTCACTAACAGATTTTCTGTTTTCCGGAAACGTGTATTCTCCACATACGTAGCAAAAGACATCAGGATGATGTACACAGCTTCTTCTACTTGAACTCATTTTATTTCTATTCAACAATACAAAAACAACAATCTACGTTATAGGTTAACTTTATAACAACTCTTTACTAAACAGACATTTCAAGCGACACCAACATCGACCTATCTGCACGGCGCGAACTCACAAACTAATCTCAACTGCAGTTGAAGTTTTGAAGGTAACTTC
This sequence comes from Pholcus phalangioides, assembly GCF_987345545.1. NCBI lineage: Eukaryota > Metazoa > Arthropoda > Arachnida > Araneae > Pholcidae > Pholcus > Pholcus phalangioides. Next base: position 29,317,743 of record NW_028301602.1, read on the forward strand.
AGATACAGGATAAGTAATTCCATCTATCGGATATTTTCTGGAACTAACTGGACGACGGCAGACGGTTCATAAGAAAGTTAAATCCTACATATTGCTGCCGTCCGCTTGAAATAGCGTTAGTCTTCTTTTTATAACAATTGGATTAAAGTAATAGTATTTATTTACCAAATAATATATTATTATTATTTCATAAATATTATTTTAATTCAATTGTTATAAAAATAAGACTGACAATGGGTCAAATATACAAGAAAAGAACCAATCCTTGTATAAATTTTACGACACTCATACTTGAAAGAATTGAATAGAAAATAACATTGATAGATAAGTGAAATTATATAAAAATGTAGAGCTGATAGAGAAAAACTGATTTCATATTTAGATTCAGCAACCCAAATATAGATAAAATCCGTTCTAAAATCCCAGGCACCAAAAAAAAAATTTTTTTTTTTTGTTGACCAGTTTATTAAATAGGTCATTCAAATAAATTTCAAATGTATTATTATTTTGAATGGAAATAGAGAACCTAAGAATGAATTTAAAAATCACACAACCGTTGAATGTTAGAGTGTCATCATTCAAACACATGCTCAAGTAGCCCACAAAGGCGAAGGAAAAGAAAGAAAGAGAAATACAGTATGAAAGATACAGAAAACTGGATGTGTTGTGTGAAAATGCTATTTTTTTTTGACATGTGGATTTTAGGAATGAGAAAACTCATCTCTGCCTCTATTGGGAACCGAACCCGGGCCACTCGCTTGCCGCACGAGTGCTCTCACCAATGAGCTACAGAGAAGATAAAGAATTTTCTTCCATGGAGCGTATATATATACTCTACTGTTGCGTTTAGTGATGAGAGCATTCGTCCGGCAAACGAGAGGCCCGGGTTCGATTCTTGGTAGAGACAGAAATGAATTTCTTTCCTACCTAAAATCAACCATCTCAAAAGAAATAGGCATCTTCACACAACAACTAGTTTTCTGTATATCTTGCATAAATAAACAAGTGTGAAGCGACATTATGTCATATGTCATTTAGAAGAAAAATAACTAAACTGAAGAGCCAAAAAAACTGGTACAGGCATGCGTATGCAAATAAAGAGAAACGGAACCAATCAGAGTACGGCGCTGCGGTCGGCAACGCCTATACAACACAACAAGTGTCTGGCATAGTTGTTAGATCGGTTACTTCTGCTACTATGGCAGGTTATCGAGATTTAAGTGAGTTTGAACGTGGTGTTATAGTCGGCGCACGAGAGATGGGACATAGCATCTCCGAGGTAGCGATGAAATTTGGATTTTCATGTACGACCATTTCACGAGTGTACCGTGAATATCGGGAATCCGGTAAAAAATTAAATCTACGACATCGCTGCGGCCGGAAAAAGATCATGCAAGAACGGGACTGACGAGAATCATTAAACGTGACAGACGTGCAACCCTTCCGCAAATTGCTGCAGATCGGCGTGTGCAGTTGGCGTGATATGGAACCCCTGATACGTCTAGATACGACTCTGACAGGTACGTAAGCATCCTGTCTGATCACCTGCACCCATTCATGTCCATTGTGCATTCCGACGGACTTGGACAATTTCAGCAGGACAATGCGACACCCCACACGTCCAGAATTGCTACAAAGTGGCTCCAGGAACACTCTTCTGACTTTAGACACTTCCGCTGGCCACCTAAATTCTGAACATATCTGGGATGCCTTGCAACGTGCTGTTCAGGAGAGATCTCCACCCCCCTCTTACGGGGTGGTGGTGCTCGCGGGGGCCCTACACGATATTAGGCAGGTTTACCAGTTTTTTTGGCTCTTCAGTGTAGTTTCTAGAAACAGAAGCTGGAGGAAAGAAAGGGAAAACAATTTTTTTTTTTTATAGTTATCACCAAGAAGCGCGAGATAGACGATGAACAGCCAATGATCATTTCTAATAACTTTTTACGGCTTTAACCACTTTACGATCAGGGACGTAACATTGTGTCCAAACGCGTGTGGAACAAGTTCAAACTAGCTCTGTGTTTTCTTTCCTCTCTCCTCATGATCGCGAGGTTTTGTTGTAACCCTACGAGGTAGCGAGGTTGGTTGTTCTTTTTTTTTACCGTCCTTATATTTCTAAACAATTATTTCCCCCCCCCCCCACATATGTGATGTATGCATACAACAGCAGTAGAGAACAGGTTGGATGAGGGTGAAAAGAGAAATCTACTTCGTAAATACACCTACTCTCTCTTATCTCTATTCTCTTTCTCCCTCTCTCTTATCTGTACTTAATTATTATACTGCTTTCCTTTATTCGCTCTCTGTTTTTTTTTCTTCAACTTCTTTCCTTCTTTCTAACGTGCGGTTAAGTGAGGACAAGGTTAAAATATGTATCGCCCATTCGTTAAGTAGAGGTCATAGGAATTTCTCGCCAATTCCTTATAAGCGAAGAGGTTAATAATATTATTCATATGCCAATTTTTTCTTTTCGTGTGTTTCTGGGTGAGACGAATGATTTTTTTTCATTCCTTTTATAGCACGATACCTTGGGATAATTTCAGAAATATACGCGGATTTTTTTTTTTTTGGCCTCAGGAGAGACATGGCAACAACTTTTTAATTAGTTTTTGGAGTTCAGGGTGTCCGTATGAAAAGTTAATTTTTTTATTTAATTACTGTACAACCCCTTGCAACACGATTGACGTATCTACGATCTACACGTTATCTGAAAACTTTTTCTGATTGATTGTATGTCGCTAGAATCAACGGTTCGCCAGTAATTTGCGGCGAGAACAGTTAGCTATGCACCCTCTGTATTTCCAGCCCTAACTTCAGGATGAGCGTTATTTCGCAAACATTATTCTCCCCATTGAAATACCAAATGTCGATGAAAATAATCAGATTGTTTTAAAACGTGAAGTTATTTCCAATCAAAACGCCACGCGAATTTAAACTTTTCTAAAGCTTCAACTGCCATAGCTTAAAAAGATTTATATAAACCCAGTCGTTATCTTTTCTATCACTACAATCTTTACGTATTTTGGCGCTTTTCCAACCGGTCTGGGTAAAATCTGATATAATAACAAGCCTGTATAATACACATTTCTCCCTTCCCACGGTTTTAAAAATGACTGATCAAAGCACTGCTTGATGGGGAGTCAAACATGTCTGCCGCCAACGACAGCGGATGATGACTAGATCATAGACAGTTCTAGCGTTAATAGAACTTCATTTAATACCAGTTGATAACTATTGATTTTTGTTAAAAGAGAATGGACGTCACAAATGACTCCGAATATTTAAAGTGGCGGGTTATTGTTATTAACTTGTATTCGGTTCTGTGCAAAACAAAGTTTTATATGATTTACTGTGTATGATCCGCACTTGCTAACTTCGCTATTTTGTTACGATGTTGTACTATAATTCGCAGTTGTTCATAATCTGCTTTTACGAACTTCTGGGTGCTATTGTTTTGTATTACGAATAATAAAGTCTCTTAAGGAATACAAAGAGTTGTTGGTTATATACAGGGTGGGCAAAAAGTCCGTAGAAACTTTAAAAATGAATAAAACCCGGAAAAGTAACCGAAATAAAAAACGGTTTGCAGGGTTAGCATCGCTAGGTCACGGGAATTTTTCAAGACAGGAAAATAACTCAAAAAAACTCTGGTATGAGCGACTTCGTTGGAAATATGCAAATGAGACGGTTATAAGAACTTGTGCTCCTAATCCACAGCCAGTTCACCGTTATAAACCGCATATGTGGACCTGCTTCACTCTGCCGTTGCAGGATCTGTGACTCGCCTGCAATGGGTTATCCCCTTTGGTGGTGGTCATGTGGAACACATACTGCTGTAATAAACGATTTCGAGGCATTCTGTTTGTTATTTGCGTATTTTTTCCTTTGACTTCTGTACGTCAGCGCCATCTATCGGCTGTTTTCGAGGTTTTTTTCCTGTCTAAAAAAATTTTCGTGACTTAGGGATGCTAACACTGCAAACCGTTGTTCATTTCAGTTATTTTTCCGGTTTTTATGAATTTTTTGCTTATTTTTTGCTTATGATTTCAGCTGCACAGGTCTGAAAAATTGGAAATTTCTACGTCGCGCGTTGATTCCAGGTGGTTTTTACTCTAGCCCAGGATTGTACCCTTATTACCCTCTCGTCATTAACATAAAAATATGACCATTCTACAGTGCAACTGGGAAAATTTTGGCCCCCATGGGTGTCCGTTATAAAGAGTTCCCTTATTGAGAGTTGAAAAATACCGAAGTGTAGGAAAAAGGTGGACATGTTCCATTTTGGTAGAAACGACTAAGTTTACATTGTAATTTCTACCCAAAATATTTCCGTTTCAATAATCCTTGTTGCATATTTTGACTGAGCTTATTCCAAAGATTCATAAACTGTAAAAAGTGCATTTCGAGAAAAAGTGGAAATGTTTCCCTTTTGAAAATAATCTCTCCATTTATGTATATAGCATGACCACGGCCTCCTTAGGGAGAAATGGGGTGGGGGGGGGAACTCGTTCAGAACGCAACAACCCTCTACGAGATGTTTATTTTATTTCATTTTTTCCCTACATCTCTCTACTGAAGACTGAACCCTCTCTTTCCGTCATGAAGGCCATTCGAGGTGAGAGGTCATCTGTACGTGGTCACTCTATATTTTCTAAAGGAAAACGTTGAAATCCTCCACTAGCATATAAACGCCATCTGTTATCTGTAAAATTATCATTTTCTTTGCAAGTTATTTTTGAGAAATAATTATTTCTACTGACGTTTCTCTAGGAAATAAAGCGTCAGCTGATATGCTCCAAGATAATTCCGAATTTTTAGCTCTAAATGTAAAAAAAATCCATAGATTATACACATTAAATAACGGTATGTCAACATAAGAAATTCAGCACATAAATTTCTAATTAAAAGAAATAATGTGATTCCTATATACACGCACAATATAAATCCGAAAATGTAATTTTAATTCCGAATGCAAATTCAAAATCCGAATTCCAATGTTGAATATAAATTCAAAAACGATATTTCTGAAGTCAGACGCAGAGATTCAAAATCGTCACTTCTAAATTCAAATTTAAAAACATAATTTGTAATTTAAAAACATAATAATAAATGAAAATTCAAAACACGATCTCTAAATTCAAAAATGCAATTTTAATTCAACTTCAAAATTTTTCTAATTTCAAATGCAACGTCAGAATCACTTTTAAGTTCAAATTCATGAACACAGTTTCTGAATTTGAGTTAATTTTAAATGAAATGTCCAAACACAATTTATAATTTCACATTCGAAAAAAAAAACGAAATTTCTTAATTCAAATTAAAGAGCGAACGCTAAAGTCATACTTTCAAAAAAAGCTATTTCTATTGGAATGCAAAATTAAATAATAAGTAAAAAGTAATATACTATTGAATATAATTAATAAATAATGCAATTTGCACAATCACAATTCGTAATTTCACATTCAAAAACACAGTTTTTTTGCACTCAAATTCAAAAACAACATTTCTAATTTTAAATGAAAGCATTTAAAGCAATTTCTAGTTGTGAATGCAAATTACATAAATAACGACGTGCAATCACAATAAAAATATTCGTCAGTTTTAGACGTCTGGCAGGACATTATTTCACAACCCGACCTTCTTTTTTAATCTACTCCTGTTGAGAAATATGTAATCTATTATATGAAAATTGAATAAATTCCTGAACGTTTATGAAATTTGAAAATTTGTTAAATTTCGTACGAGAACAATTTTTTTTTCTTTAAAAAATTCTAATTACTGAATCATCGTATTTGTAGGAATATCCGCTGTGACGCTCACATTACTAAAAACATGATTTCAAAGGCTTATGGCGCTTATACTCATGCAGCTCATAAATGAGATTTCGTTTTGAATAACACATTTTTTCAAACAAATTGAAACACTTTATCGTAGAGCATTCAAATATTAACTAATTTTATATCGCGTTTCCACTTCCAGAGTTTCTTTTTTGCATTGTGGTCCAGCCACGTGACTCTTATTCCTAGAAATACGATATTCCAAAGATGGGGGGAAAAGCAGTTAAAAACAAAAAAAATCTAAATCAGTTAATAATATTATTTGTTGATCAGAAACATAAATTAATCAAGCATCATCCTGTTTCAAAATACCAAAAGAAAAAAAAAACTTTGATGAAATATTCATGTTTTGATTGAAATATACTGATGAATTTTAATCCTACTATATTAATGAACTGATTTCAATATTCATTATTTTTCATTACCATTAATTCAAGCTTCCATCAAAACTATTTCTAAAAGAAAATAATTTTTAATAAAATCTATTAAAACCTTAAAACATGTGTATCAGGATGGATTTTCTCGTAAGGTACATATGGTGGTTCGTGTATAGCTCAAAAGTAAAAAGAAAAAATATCTGGTCTGATTCATATGCATATAAATTACCTCATTTTAAATTCAAATAAATTTTAAATCACCGATAAGTTTGAAACTCATTAAAAGACATTGAAAAGTCTCGTTCGTTTTCAGACATTGAATGTGATTAGCTTCTTAAAATGGCTTTTGAGAGCTTCCAATGTCACTTAGTTATTTATTTTAATTAATAGGTAATTATTCAGAGAAACTAGATACCTTCTCTTTATAATGGACTTATAGTATGCGAAGCGTCAATTAAATATAATGTGGAATTAATTTCTCCAATCTCAAAAAAAAGACTGGTTCTTTTCTTCCATAACTTTTCATTGATGTAATTAAAGTTGTTTAAATGAAAACTTTTGTAATCGAAACTGAAACTGATTAGACTTTTCTTTCATGCTGAAGAATTTGGAATTCGTTCAATGAAATTTCATGTTTTATTCAGATTTTACAATCTCTTTTGACACTCTCTAATGAAGCGGAAAACACGTGAGTATCGCATAAGTTCCAATTTACGTAATGAACGTAAAAATGAGTTTGAAAATGAGTTCATTTCTTATTAAGTCTAATGATTTATCAGTCTAGAAAATTTTCATAACGAAAAAAAAATGTTAGATATTTTTAAGGGTTTTATTCCTGTTTAAAAATTATTCCCGTGATAAAAACGGAAAGTGTGTTTTCGAAGAGTCTTGAATGTTTTTCGCATTTTTTTTAACACGCATTTATTCATGAACACGAGATGTTTCGTGTCAAAGACCAAATTTATAACTTTTAGAAACATTCCGTGATTAAATTGATGACGCGAGAGATTCCACTACTTTCTTAATCTTTTTTTTTTTTTAAATTTAATTTAATAATTTACTTTTTATCAGTTTTTAGTCTCATTACAATTTTTGATAAGTTTCAAACTTTAATTGAACGTACTTCAAGCGTTCCCTATTGAGATGAACGTAACGAATACGTTTTTTTGTTTTTGTTTTTGTAATTAGAACTTGTTTTTTCGTCTCTTATATTGAAGCAGATTTACCTATATTTCATTAACATGTTACTTTATAGAAGTTTTTCAGTTTATTCAAAAGAAGAAAAAAAAACCCCGAGTGTTATTTTTGAAGCTTGTGATCGTTCACCCAAATGCTAATGGGAAATGAATCAACAATTTATAGAGATATTCTTAAACGAATGTATTTCTTCTCTTACCCTGTAGGTTCATGCGCTAATTAGTCTGAGGACTTTTTTCCCCCCGATCATGATGCCGTCGTGTTGTTGTCTTGGTGTCATCTCTCTTCTTGAACACCAAATAATAATACCCTATGTCAGGAAACATTCTGATAAGCATTAAGCCGGTTTTTAAATTCACGAAACCTCGAAACGTTCTTCCCTGAATTAGGCGGATGTCTTACAGCCTACCTCAATGTCATTCAGGCCATACGAAAACACACAACGCTTACCAGTGTATACCAGTTAGTTAAAACTTCGTCGTAAACGAGGAGCGAGTATGGTATAGTAACTCTAACTGTAATTGAATACGATCAACCACAAATATAAAACGTTTTGCCATTTTTTCCACTAATACTCTGAGATTTTACGTTTGAAAATATGTTCGAATTTTTGCGGAAATTATGTTTTTTTTTACTGTCTGGTAGTGATGGTACTGTACTGAAAATATTGTTTATGTAAATATAAAGTTATTGTCCAACGAGGTGACTGTTAGAAATGTATGATTCTAATTATATCCCATATTTTAAAATGACAATTTACACAATCATTTGGATAAAATTTACAGTTTTTCGAACCCTTGCACAAATTCTTTTCGAAGTCAATGACACGTATAGGGAGCCGGAAAAATCATTTAAAAAAATCTATTTCGAATTTTGGTGCTTATACAGGGAACTTATTGCAAGCGTAAGATAACAGGCAGATGAGATGGCGTCCCCCCCGCCCAAATTGCTTTTAAATTATACCTTCATCCTAATATGTGTACATTTTCATCCTACTTAATGAAACCCCGCAACTTTTCTCCAACTTCCAACCCCATTCGTCTGTAATCACCACAAAATTTGTTAATCGCGACACTGCCCAACTGACCGGGGAAAATATGTTGTAAAGATTTTGTATGCTATTTTTTTTTTACTCGAAATAAAGTGCTCCGGACTCATAATAAAGATTGGGCTGGAAGAGATCTCGGCAATGGGATAAGTCCAGTGACAAGGTTCTGGCAAAGACCAAAGTTTATTGGGATTATTCATTCATGCTTATACAGGGCCTTATTGAAAACGTTTATAGCCTCAAAAATCGCACATAAAATAAATGTAGGTTTAATAACTGGCTGTTGCGAAGATATATTTTGGAAAAAGAGAAAATTCAAATTCAGCCAGTTATTAAAACCTTCGTATGGTAGCGAAGAGTGACTTCATTTTTGTAAAATAAATGTATTGAAGGGAAAGTAATTCATTTTACAAATAAATAACTACCTTTTTTGTGATTCAAACAATAGTAAGAAGAAATTCGTATTGCAAAGTTTAATGCAAAAGAAAACAAAACATTTTAACAAATTAGCAAAATCATGGCCATACATGCTCTGCAACAAACAAAGAATCGTTTTCATCAATTAGCAAGACTTATGAAATGTTCCAATCACACTTTATGGTCTGCCACTTTGGGGTAGTGATTATCTTAACATTATTGCTCCCTTAATTTCCTTACAAAAAAAAAATCTATTAGAATTTTGATGGGAAATTACATCACTCCTTCAAATGAACTTTTTCTACACCTAAATATCCTACTCTTAAGGCATTTATATTTTTTTAACTATGAACTTTTTGAAAACTACTTTTGATTTCGTCCTCAAATCCGCACTCCCTTTTTTGCTACAAATTGACTTTCCGCTCCAACTGCTTAATTTCTCATTTAAAATTCCTTTTTGTTATCAGCTCTGCTGTTTTACTATTTCAAATCATATTATATAAACTCATAATTGTCAATTGTTAGTGTTTATAAATTAACTTCATTGTAACAACCAGTATGGGAGCTAGGTGTCTCCCTGGTGGTTTTCATTAATCAAATGTAATACTTTTATTAACCTCATATTAATTAATAAATTGATTTGATTTGGTTTATATAATAAGGACTGTCTCGTGAGTTGCTTTTGGCGGTACGAACTGACATCATTGCTCAAGCAGAACAAGAGTGTGCCCGCCTTGCTACCCTGTTACTTGCGATGGTTTGCAATCGCTGTACTGGCCGTTTTATTGAATTCTTTTCACACACAATTATCTTTTCCATTATCGTCATTAATAAGTATATATTTATTAGCTTGCTTCTTCCAACCATTTAAAAATTTAAAATAAGAAGTTTTGCAGTTGCTTATGAGGAAACTTGCACTAAGATTATTTTTCTCGGATTCATTTCAGCTGAATCACGTATGCTAGTTAATTTTCATTGGATTGATTGAAAGCCAACTCGAGATAAATAATTTCAGTTATCTTTCGAACTTTGTAGAATTTTCGATTGCCGCTTTTTATTTTCATTTTAATTTGGTGTAGGTTTTAGAAGTGTTGGCTTCATTTCTACCAATACAACTGCAACATAAAAACATGGGAAGCAAATATGTATAAAAGACATCCTAATATAAAATTTGTGAAGTTATTAGTTTGAATGCTAATGTAAAAAGGCATTGTTACTTGTCAACTATTTCTTGGATTTATTCTATTACTTATATATTTCTTTTTTTTTTCCATCTCTTTCGTAATGCATTTTTTATCCCTATTGAAACTTTTAATTCTGATAAAATTCCTTATATATTGAATAAATGTGTATAGCTTGTGTGTGGGAATACATGAAGGAACTCCTTCATAAGCCTCTTTTTCATTTCTTTAACAACACTTTTTTGGTGGTTGAATGTCTTATGCTCACCATGAAGAGATTTAAAATTTAAAAACTCTTTCGAAGCTATCAACCATTCTTCTCCATGTCTCCGACGGCACCGTTGTTCCTCCAAAGGATAAAATATTTACATATGAGTTAAGTATGAGCGTGATTACAGTTTACTTGATGGAGCCTCTTACATTTGGACACCCATATTTTGCGAGTCTCTCGGTCCTTAGGAAAAGTATGGTAAGTAACTTGAATCCCAAGTATTTTTGTCCTGCGAGTATAGTTTTTGCATGTTGCAATCGTGCAACAACTCATATTTGTTTATCACGCATTTTTACAAGAATCACAATATATGTATATATATATTGAATCACCACAAGATGATTCATATTTGTGATACTAAAACAAAACCATAAATGGGAGATCATTCCCATTAGAACATAACAAACTGAAACAGTAAAATAACAAACTGAGATTTAAAATAATCCTCCCCATCTCTTTGATGCGATGTCGGCTGCTACAAAGTGCTTGTGTAATGACGTCACGCAGTTACTATATAACTCTGATTAGGCGGGGTAGCCCAGGTAGATAAGATACTTATCCGAAGTATCAGAGGTGTTACGAGTTCGATACCCGTTTCGTCCTTATCAAAAAAATTTTCCTGACACAGGGGTACAACAGAAACAGCAACACGACCACAGAAAAAGATTGCTATCGCAGGGAGTCCCACATTGAGGGGTTAGCGCGCCAACCCCTCAGTGAGTATGGAAAAAAAGGCCGTTCGGAATCGGCATTCAATTGTAGGTCCTGGTCTGATTGACTCTCGTGTGCAGAAAATGACCGTGGGGCGACAAAAATTATCAAATATAGCCCTGGTTGATTAGGACATATACTGACAAATTAAAAAGTGGAAATAATGTGACCTCCGCTTATGTGCAAAGGTGATTCCGATTTTTTATCTTCAAACTAAAAAGCTGCAGTAATGGAACTTTAAAAGATCCTTTGCACATATGCAAAGCTACGCATTTAAGGCTTAAATTACTGTAACTTAGTGAGATTAGACTATTATAGTTTTAGAAATGTGATAAAAATTAAGCATAAATTTAAGCAATTAATTGCTAATATTTTGCTCGAGTTGCTGTAAAAAGGGGGGAGGAAGGAGGGCATCCATAGTTTTTGGACCAATTTCAGTTTCCTATCCTATCAAATGAGAAAGCAAGATTGGTTCTAATTTCTTCCAGAATATTTCTTTCGATCGATTGGTGTAAGAGTTTCATGTATCCTAAGTTTCACTTCTCGAGTTTCTAAGCATTTGATCTGATTGTCATGTTCCGTTGGATCAAGAACGAGGCTGGTTCGGGTGCTATTACAGCCTTGCCTCTACCATTACACGCTGCAAAGTATTGGAAAATGATAGAAAACTGGCTTCAAAACATATCGGACAGAATAAAATGTCGCTTTAAAAAAAGAGCCGAGAGTACTAATGCGAACGAGAGAGAGAGATAAGCCGCCAGGTGATACCGAAAATAATTTCGACCAGTAACAACACTAACAAGTTTGCCATTGAAAAAATAGTAAATTATATCGTTTTCAGTTTAAAAAATTCTCATAACAGTGATATCAATTTTCAAAGTAAAAAGTAATTCTTTCAGAAAGTTATTTATCATTCATTGTGCAGCGAAAGGCGATAGCTCTAAAATTAATAAATTAATAAATTCCTTCTGTAGCCCACAGGGGTAATTTTTTCCCATGTTAATAGAGCCAAATGATGGGAAAACGAATCCATTTTTAGACTCTTTTTCCAATTCCGGAACAAATTGAGCCTAATTTTTTATATACACAGTGTCCCATAAATTCGTAAATAGTTCAAAGATTCATAAAAATTGAAGGAAAAGACATATTTGAATGCGGTTCGGAAAAATTGTTCTCATGAAGGTGTTTTTTTCCCCCTTTGGAACAAAAGGTAACATAATTTTTTGTCGACAGAGGGCGCTGCACAAAAGCAAAAATCATTGAAAATATCCAAAACTAGAGTCCTATAAAATGAAGGGCGTACGATTAACAGCTCATTTTTGAATTTTCCAGTCAGTGACACTCACATAAAATTTTCATTCTGATGTTTATTGGTAGATTAAGCACTATATTGTAGACGCTGTTTCACCTCAACCACGAATCAGCGGCTCCAGTTTTACGAACGTTTCGGACACAGAAGAAATTGAAGAGAGGTTCAGCTTCAGAATTCTGTTATTTACTTTTATACAGTGCAATCTATCGACAAAAATTTGAACTAATTCTTTTGCTGTACTAAAGAAAATTCCTCTTTGACATATATACACAGTCTGTCCAGGGGAAAAAGGTGGCATTTTATATTTGTTTAACTACCAGCGCATCTGTGGGAGAATAATTGGTTTAACAACTCATATATTTAGAACATCTTTCATAAAAGATTCACAGCGCTATCATCGCTAGTTTATTTATAATCGCGTGGCAATTAACAGTACCTTCTGAGTCTCGGTCGCAAAAGGAACAATAGAGCATCGCACCTAATTTTAAAAATTAAACCCTCTGATTTTGTCGGTCCATGTCACCCTGTATACTTCAAAGAAATGACTCAACGTTTTAATCAGTGTATTCAAATGAAGTCCGAATGTTTGAGACGGCAAGGGAAGCTACTACTAGTATTACCCCGATAAGCACGTGATTTCATCCCATCTAAATATTCTGCTGAGTATATGACAGTAAATGTATAAAATTCATATATATATATATATATATAAGAATCGTAATAGGAAACTTTTTCCTCCATGTTTAATCGCTTATTCTTTTGAATAAATGTTTCCAAATGCTATGAAATCCATTATGTCTAATGAATGTCTTGAACGAAGAATCTCCATGTTTTGGTCATTACGGTTACGAGATAGTTTGGTCCAAAAAAGAAGCAAAAACTATAATATTTGATGTTGGTGAAAACGAAAAAAGAAACTCACTTAAAGTTTTTTCTTTAAGAAAAATCAGAGCCTCAAAAGATCACTTTCTTTTGAGTCATTTGAAGGAAAAAAAAAAATGTACTGAAGAGATCAGCAATGGAAGATAATGTCTTGGCGCCAGATGGGGTGATCTTTTACTTGAATAGTATTACGTTAATCATTAAAGTTTTAATCTTTTATCCATATAAAAGAGTTAGTCTTAGTTAGATCTATCTTTCCTTTTCTTTCGAACCGAGCCCAACTCCGATCTATCGTCTTGGGTAATTTACTACTGAATGAGTTGTGCCGGAAGTGTGTGTGCACACCAATCTCACGAAACAGTTCTGAGTGTGTATACAGCATAGCATAGCAAACGGGGGGGAGGGGGGGGGTATGGCATTTTACTGGTGAACCGTTGATCCTAGAGCATAGTTCCCCACACTTTTTTGTTCCATCGCCCTCTTCTTCAGAAATTTTCTTCTCCCATCGCCCCCAACGCAATCAAACCCATCGAATCCTATGTTATACCCGTAGTTTCTACCACCCCCCTGGAACATTCCATCGCCCCAGGGGGCGTTAACGCCCACGTTGGGAATCACTGTCCTAAAGTTATACTTCCAATTAGAAAAACGTTTTATAAGTAATGTGTAGTATTTAGATATGCCATTCACGTTTCAAGGGGTTGTGAGTTGTTAAAATAAGAAAAATTAACTTTTTAACCCACCCTCGTGTGTCCCGAAACCCAATAGAAAGTTAGTTGTTGCTCTGTATCTCTTGATGCCAACAAAAAAATCTCTACATTTCTAAATGCGATATTCACTGAGATATTCGAATTCGAAAAATAGGAAAGTTGGGGTAAAACAGCTCCAAATGCTGAAAAAACCATTTTACTCTCATTCTCGTGCAGGAACTGGGAGTGGGCCAACTGCCCAGAGTATCAAACTTCAGGCGGCAGCAAATGCGCAAATTTTTCCGTAGCTCTGAGATGCTCAATGACCAGTTATCCAACCTCGCCCCTGTTTTTCCGAGCTGAATACTGCAACGGTATTAAAAAGTTGCGTAGTCTTATCATAGCAACGCTATCTAGTGATCAAAATTATAACTAGTCTTGAAAATTTAAAGACTAGCACAGAAGAAAAAGTTCCACGAAAACCCAATCCTTTTTTAACCATACTCCACGAAGACTTATTTCATTATCATCTTGTATTAGAAAAATACGATCGTCTAAAAAAGTTAATTTTATAAATTATAACAGAAACACCTCCAAAATAGTCTACTTTATGAAATCGAGCCGATATCACGGAACCATATCAAATCCATAACGTAACATTGTCCTTCTACATCAACTTGATATCATCCAATCTGATTTGAAGTTTGATGAAATCATCCTGTAAGAAGAAATGATCCAAAAGTCACAAACAGTTGTGCCAGTTCCCCCACGCTACCTCCTTCAGACCTGGAAACACGATATACAATATAATGCTCTCTCCCCCCTCGTACACGTGTTAGGGCAGAGTTTTAGTCAGTTCTGTTCCATCTACACAAACGAGATTAGGGCGCACGTCTAGCCCTTTCTATCCGACGAAGAACAAAAGAATAGTTGCAACGAAAAGAAATGGATCTCATCTGACGTTTTGAAGGAAGAGAAGGGAAGTACAGAAAAATAGAACCGCCGCCCCCTTTCCTCCTTTGTTATCAGATGTCTGTACGTTAACGGAATCAATGCGTGTTGTCTCTGACAAGAGCCAAGAATAACACAACATATTTATTTTGCTTCGTTTCTTACATTTTGTTTGTTTGTTTCTTTCTTTCTTACCTTTCAGTGATTATATTGATGGTAGTGCGATTACGGAAGCAATTTCGTGGCCTCGGATAGTGTTATTGAAGCAATACCGGTGTAATAAAGGAAAGAAACACACCTTTTTCGGATGCGTTATTACCGTTATTATCATCCATTATTGCCTTCTCTGCTTTCTTACACGTCGCTTGCTCTGATCAGAACATACGTAGCATACACAGTTGTAAAAAAATATATCTATGAGAGAAGTAAGAGAGCAATAGATCGGCACGGTCGATGATAACTCAAACCGACGTTATGAGTGAAACATTCATCAACATTGAACGCCTCTCAGCGTTTTCTCAAGCTGTATTTTCTCCATCTAGCTGTTACACACACGTCTTTACCCAAATAACTGCAAACAACTTGACAAAAAGGCTTCTATCGAATCTTGGAAATTCAAATTTATTACACACACACATCTAGACATATTACACAGGTACATGAATTGTTGGTGCAGTCGAATCCCGTTTTAACGTATACCGTTATAGCGAAAATCTCGTTTTGGATAGACTGTTCTAATCCCCAAGATAAGTTTACATAGGAACAATACTTAAAACCTGGAATTCCTTTATAACGAAATGATTTCTCCAGTCGCTTGGGATTAGTTATAACGAAATTCGACTGTAATTACATAGATTTATACATGGATGCAGATGGGATGAGGGAGAGAAAATATCGTATTATAATTTGATGAGCTCCCTTTTACGATTGTCAAGAATTGTGTTAGACTATTCCAAATTTTGAGTCCAATAGAATTTACATTTATATATGTGGAAGATATTAGATCTGGCGTTATGTCTACTGGCCAACTTTCAGCTTTCAATCAATGTACGCGCACCGATCATTAGATCGTACATCATTTTAACAGGATCGTCAATTCAAATTTATCGATTCAGTACTCACCATTCTGTGTTACATCCTTGTCAGTGAAGAATAGAAATACCGAAATTGATCTTGAACAAAATTAATTAATTTCCTAATACATTTGCGGAATGCAGTTAAAGAAATTTCACCATTGAATTATAACCTAACTAAAGTTGACATAGTATAAGATACACGGTGCCTCATAAATTCGTAAACAATTTAAAAACTCATAAGCATTGAAAGAATTGATGTATTTGAAATGTGGATTGCGAGAAATTTATTCTCCCGAAGAGGGATTTCATTTGGTGTTAGAAAAAAAAAGTGCGAACGTTTGTCGATAGAGGGTGCTGCCTGGAAGTTAATGATTAGAAATACTCAAATCAGAGTGTCCTACAAAATGCATGATGTATGATTAGCAGCTCATTTCTGAATTTTCTGTTGCTGGCCCTACATAAGGTTTTCATTGCGATACTAGCCATGAGGGATAAAGACTATGTTGGACTTGTTTTACCTCAGCCCCGAATCGCCGGCTGAAGGCTTACGTACGTTTCGAACACAGAAGTGATTGAAGAAAGGTTTAGATCGAATCACTCCTGTTGGACTTCCGCACCCCTCTATTGAAAAGAATTTCAACTAAATTATGTTCCCGTCACCAAAACAAAATTCCCTTTTCATGAGGATAGCTTTCCTACAAACCATAATTCAAATGAAGCAATTCCTGCAATTTTTTATGAACTTTTGAACTATTCACGAATTTAAAGGACATCCTGTTCATCAGATTGAATTATCGGACATTCCGAATATAGTGCGCTTCTTAAAAGAAAACATTCGGACATCAGAGGAATGTCTTAGCTCAACTGCAAAACCATTAGTAAATAGGAATGAAGTTTCTAAACACCAGGGGGAACGGTACCTACCGTCTACGGACCAAGAAAACCCTGAACTTTCTGAGTTTCTTATTATGTCTTAACACATGTTTCACAGGAAATGATTTCCGATTTAAGTTTAAGAGGATGTTTCCGGGAGCACTTCCGCGAGTCTGAAATCTTTATCACCCTCCTTACCCGGCTCCTTGTGTCCCATCTTGTCACAGACTGAACACAGAGCGTATATTACGTACGCTTTCTCGAATCCAATAGTGGAAATCTTTTAAAAGGTACTGCCTTCTATGTTGAAAGTTTGGACTTCGTGGAAGAGAAGACGAGGAGGAGGAGTTGAAGCGGCTTCTGAGAAGAAAATCCAATCGATAATCTCTTTGCTGATATCGAATGGTACGGATAAGTTGGTTGTATTTTTTAATCTAGAAATGATCGCAGAGAAGTCCCGTGTTCTCTCTCTCTCTCTCTCTCTTCTAATGTTGGGAATCGTTCGTGAATTCGAGACATCTTCCATCATCGTCTTATTGAACGAGATGCTTCTTAAAATAGAAAAAGGGTATCTCGGGTTTTTAGGTGGAAGATATTTCTTGTGTCCAATCCGATCTTAATCCGAAACGTAACTCGTTTTTCCTTATAATCATCTAATGGATCAAGTTCTTATAAAAATGAAATCGTTCGTTGTGTTTTTTGATCCTTTATATATTTTCTCATGTATACTCATAATGGTGATATTACTCGTATTTCCGTATGGAGAATTCCAGTCATTTTTGTGGCCATTCCATTTCTTTTTTTCATTAAAGTTTGCGTTGTCCCCTTCCCTTATTTTCCCCGAAACCTACACGAATTATGAACTTATAATTGAAATCTTTCAACCTTAAGCTTTTAATCGTATATCAGGTTGCTGTAGATGAGGATTACAGTTAAGATATTATCGCGGTTTTTAAAGTAATTTTCTTTATTTATATGCTAAATTACATTACGATAATTGTGACAAATATGCAGGTTGTTCTGTTAATGGACAGGCAAACTCAGAGGGTTGTTAGTAGGAGACATCAAGAGGAACAAAAATTGCAATGGAACATGGTGTCGCAGACCACGTTGAGAGGGTGAAAATCGCGAAAAACGCACGCAGGTTTCGACGTCAGGATGGAACGACAAGAAATACAGTAATAACTACTTTATTTGATTAATTATTGCAAGAGTTGTTGGAAATGGCGGCCGCTGGCGTCATTGCACAGTCTACAACAACGTAAAAACGATGCTTTTGATGTCAGCCGCAGTGACGCCAATCCGCGCTATGAGATCTTCCGGTGTGTCCACAGGCGTCAGACATGGTGAGCGAACCCACGAACGCGTTCAGCGATCAACTGACATCCACCTTTCGTCTCCTCTGGACTCAGAGCCTGCATGCGTTTTTCGCGATTTTGCCATGCTCCATTGCAATTTTTGTTCCTCTTGATGTCTCCTACTAACAACCCTCTGAGTTTGCCTCACCCTGTATATAAAAAATACCCTTTTCGCATATTTTTTATGTTCAACAATTTTTTTCGTCAAATGAATTTTAGATCACTGAAATTCACTGCAGTATGATACTTAAATAACGCAAAAAAATTCAAGTATTTATCATCTTGTCTTCCAAAATATGGATGCGTGCGGACCACAAATACTCACAGAAGATACATTCCGGTATGCATCGATTTGTTAGAAAGTTCATATAGGAGTGTGTGTACGAACTGCATGTATGGTAAGGTGGTAATAATATGGTAGTAGCTGCTACATTTCCCGTCCACTAGCAAGTTTTTATCAATTACAGACGTAATTGTCAATTCCCCCCCCCCACTTCCGCTGCTTTTTGGCGAGAATTGGCGTTTTTCCGTATTCCCTTGTATTTAAAACTTCTGTTTTAACGATGAAATACGGACAACCGAAGTATAGTTCGATAAATACTTCAATCCATCGATATCGGAATCGATCGTGCATGTCCCCTATTTATATCAAGTTAAATTCTTCAGAATGAATTCCGGAGAAAACAAACGGTGTACGTGGCATTTTATGTATTCATAAAATGGACATAATATCTATATAGGCCTATATATAAAATTTATTTTCTGTCTGTGTGTGTGCGCGCGTGTGCGTGTAAGCAGCACCTCTTAGAGATAGGCGGCCTCCGCAGTCTGCTTGCGACGTCAGTAAGTACTTCATTTTCCCTCAGAATATTCAGGGGGAAAAAATTCCCTGCTCGTACCAGCATCATCATTGTGAGGAAAAGAAATGATCGCGCCCAAAATTGGTGATTTCTATGTCCCACATCCAATCACTATGCGGTATTTGTGAGCCAATCAGGAAGATTCTACGCCAAAATAAGAAGAAAGGAAACAGGATGCTGTATTTCAAAATGTGGCAAACTTGCTAGATAGTCTGAATGACGTTTATGGCAAGCAGTGCAAAGGACTTCTATCTGTAGGAGATGCTGGTATGAGAGTGTGTGTTCTCTATACAAATCTACAATTTAAGATCGATCGTCGCCAAATTTTGCGTATACAGTATAAGGAGCAGGACCCGGATTGAGTGATGGGTTACTTCAAAGTTCGTCAGAGTAGTAACGGAAGTAAGTTGCTTTGCATCAGTCTGAAGTTGTGGGTGGTTCTATCTATCTATCTAGCGGTATACGCAGGTATACCTTGGTTAACGAATTTTTTCATCTAACGAATACTGTTTTCGGGATTTTTCCGCCTCAGCTTACGAATACGGATTCGACTAACGAGCATTTTCATTAATACGTATGCACCTGCTAATATAAAATAGTTGCGTCATGAGTTGAAGGTTCACGCCAAAAAATCGATTAACACCCACGTCTACCTCGTATTTTTTTTATCAGATGCACCTCCAATTCTTTTTGTAAGAATTTCATGTAAATGTGAAAGATTTCCGGAGTGATGAAGGGATTCCGGAACGAATCATCTTCGTTAACCAAGGTATCATTGTATATCGAGAAAACCCGGAAAGTGCCGGGTAATATAGTAATATAGCCACTTTTTTTCATCTTTACTTCAGAAAACGGAAACCAGATGGCAAGCATGAACACGAAACAAGCGCAACTCGACAACATAAACACGTTAAGGCCAAGCATACACTCAGAACACACATTCCGGAATGTGCCGATTCGTTATAAATTCCGTAGAGGAATGTCTACGATGTGCATGTTCGGTTAAGTAGAAGTAGTAGTATAGCCACTTCAATAAACTTGAATCATCGAAACAATGTAGAGTGATTCCTCTTATCTGGATAAACATAGATAGATAGATAGAACCGCTCACAGCCCCGGACTGATGCAAAGCACTTTACTTCCGTTACCTCAAAAGAGGCAGAGTTGTGTCGGAAAAGTTAGCAAAGATTTATAGTAGTGGCTCCCCTTGCCCCGTGCTCGCAAGTTTCGAATTACTCGCGTCGTTCTCCCCATGAAGACAGCCATCAACTCGATGCAACGTACAAGCCATTTGACAAAAATGGGTGACTGAATCCAATGACTAGGGAGAAAAATTGCACGTGCGCCCAGTGGCACATAACGGCCGGAGACCGCAGCCTGGGATTTCAAAAGAAGGGTGGGAAAGACTTGTGGACAAGAAAGAAGAAAAAGAAGCTGGCATGTTGAAGCGGGAGAGATTTGAGAATGGCCTAAATACACAATGCATACGAATTACATATATACAGTGCCTCGACTGTGACGGGAAACGAAGAAACAAAGCCTCCGTCCACAGCGCTGAACAGTGTGTTCTGCTCGCTCTTCCCCTTACAGAACATGCAATATATACACACACAGAATACACACATAGCCCACACTGCGACGGGAACAATCAAACAGAGCCTCCGTTGTCAGCGCTGGACATTCACATTTGAATTACATGCATACATTATTTACTTTACAAAAATTCCCCTTTTTTATACTATTGGGAATGAACATAAACATTACTATGAAGGTAGTATTGGGTACAAATATCACCCTGAGCTCATACAAATATTCAAGGTTACAAAATTACTATCATACTATAAAAGTGCGGCTGGAACAATCAAACACAACCCCCGTTGACAGTGCTGGGTGGCAGCGATCACATTTGAATTTCCCATGCATATATTTACATAATATATTTATATAATATACACTATTTACATAATATAAATTCCCCTTTTTATATAATTGTTGATACACATAAACATTACTATGCACGACACATATATTGGAAAAAATGCCATAATGAGCTCATACAAATATTCAAGGTTACTAAACCACCGTCATACTATGAAATTGTATATACAAATGGATAAACATAGCTTTTTTTCCTCTGTATTCTTTAGATTACATAACATATACATGCCTTTCAGTAAAAATATAACTTACATCTCTTTGATACGTATATCGATGGTATCACACAAAAATATCATAAATCGCCGTCTTTTTCTCCTCACATGTTAAACAAGTATTTATCAACGTTGTTGTGCGATGCTTTTATGGTTTCCATCGATGTTTTATATAAGAAAAAGAGAAGCCTAACATATGATAGAGCTAATAAAAGAGGTTCGGTGAATTAAATGTTTATTTGGTGGCGACGAAGATTTCTTTTTTTCCTTTACGAACGTATCCAAACATACGAAATATTTTTTAAGTTATTCAGAAATAAAGAAGCTAGTGATACGAAATATATTCACCATTTTGCTAACGTGTGAATATATTTAAAATAAATTCGTAAATTCGGGAATAAATACTACTACTGAACTGTACGTGAACCTCCGCGTAAACAACAGTAAACATTCCTCTGGCTGATTTCTAACGAAACGGTCTTTGCCGCATATTGTTGGATTAGTATGTGTGTGTGTGGCTGTAATGTATTTGCGATGTCTGAGTTATATGAGCGCTTTGTGTTCGAAAAGTGTTGCCCCCGCCCCCAGTCTTTCATATTGTAGAATCCCAAATTGCGGAATGTGAATGGAATGCACATATGTGTACTATTTTGTTTTGCTTGTCATTTTATTGTGCTTGTATGTATTTCTGAAATGTTTGGAAATTGTGGAATGCATATGGGATGAGCATATGAATTATTTCATTTTGAATTTTAACTATATTGAACATTATTTGTTTGAAAAAAGATCGCAAGATCAATATGAGGTTCCGTTTACATGAAAATGTTTGAAACGGGATTAAAATAGTACCGTGTGATTAATGTCATTAAGTGCTATTAATTGTTTCTATTGTTTCCTATTTTCTTTTGATATGATATACATACAGGGGGGACAAAAAGTCCGTAGAAACTTTTAAAATGAATAAAAACCGGAAAAATAAACGAAATAAAATACGGTTTGCAGGGTTAGCAACGCTAGGTCACGGGAATTTTTTTTAAGACAGGAAAAAATAACTAAAAAACAGCTGATAGATGGTGCTGGTATGAACGAGTTCGGTTGAAATATGCAAATGAGACGCTTATAAGAATTTGCGTTCCTAATCCACAACCGTTGTAAACCGTGTATGTGGACTTGCTGTACTCTGCCGTTGCTGGATTTGTGACTCGCCTGCAATGTGTTATCCCCTGTGGTGGTGGTGGTCATGTGGAGCACATACCGCTGTAATAAACGATTTGGAGACATTCTGTTTGTTCTTTGCGTATCCTTTCCTTTGACTTATGTACGTCAGCGCCACCTATCGACTTTTTCTTGAGCTACTTTTTCCTGTCAAAAAAATTCCCGTGACCTAGTGATACTAACACTGCAAACCGTTTTCTATTTCGATTATTTTTTCGGTTTTTATGAATTTTTAAAGTTTCTACGGACTTTTTGCCCACCTGTATTTGTACTTTAATTGAGCCATGCTCTCAATCTCGATAATTAGGACTGTATTTCAATTTCCATATCAAATACCGCAAGAATTCCTCGAAAATGTATTCAAAAGTCATTCCAAAAGAATCTGATGCGAAATTCCTTCGAACAAAAGATGAATTGGAAAGAAAATATTGAATATCGGGAAATATTCGTCGCGGATTCCTATCGACCGGTTCTCGAAAATCGGCAAGACATCGAAATGCCGCGAGATGTCACTGAAGATTTATGTTTCGAAAACATATATTTCGTGGTTTTGTCTCAGTCGAATTACGAACTCAAAGAGGGCCGGAGAAATCCCCTCGTTATAACGAAATTATAAGGGGATTCCAGGTTTTTGCATTGTTCCTATGTAAACTTATCTGGGGGATGAGAAAGGTGTTCGTTATGTTCGAAAATGAGAATTTCGCTATAACGGTATCCGTTGAAACGGGATTCAATTGTAATTTCCTCTGGCAATCCATGCTTCTATTCGAACCAAAAATTAAATCCCGCGGCATTTGATTTCTTCGGAGATGTCCAGCCAAATGCTCTAAAGTCGATATTTTTTCCGTAACGTAGCCATCATGGGAAATATCCACATGCCCAAAAGTTACCGACAAAATCAGTCGCTTCGTTTACGGAGCGCGAAGTCTTCAGTATATGGCAGTAATCACGAATTTGAAATAATAACAGTCATTTCTTCAGATTGAAACGATTCAACTCTGTCAGTTGCTTAACGCATTATTTACTGTTGTCCTTTTTGGGGACGCTTGTTTTTATTACTAATTAACTAGACCAGAATTGAGCGTTTTCGTCGGTTCCTAGCCCTTGCAGGCTGTCTTCCGGCCTGCAAATTGACAGGGATTGGCATATGAAGAAAAAGATAAGTTTGTGCTTGCGTGTCAGCGGTGCAGTGAGAGCATGTTTAGAGAAATAAACTTTAATGCCAATCCAAAAAAGTGGGTAATTTACAGATCTTTGAATTCAGAGCACTCATCGCGAGAAATATTTACTATACTCTGAAGGAACATTTGTCATTAAGGAGGGTATGTCTAATTAAGCGGAAGAATTTTTAGTTTTGATTGCTGTACCTACATTTTGAGCTGACTGCTATAAACATTACAAACTCAATAAAATTATTCTAAAATTTTAATATTTCAATTTTTTTATTTTAATTACTAATAGCTTTAATTTAATACAAAAAATTCCCAAATAATTTCCCTTTCATATTTCATTCATTATATCAATTTTAAGTAATTGTTTGATGTTTAAAAAGTTAAATATAAGAGTTTTGTCGCATGATATGATAAGTTGAACGAGACGTTGCATTACTCAGAGATTGTATAAGTTGTCATATTTTCAGCAAACTGAGACTTTCTTTCCAATTAGAACTGTTGGAACGCTTTTGGATTTTTAAGAAGATTAAATTTCCTGTCAATTAACGTTAATATAGTTTAGTGTTGATTAATTTTCCTTTCAGAAAATTGTTGCAGCTAAATTTACAAGTCGCGACAAATTTTGCAAATCTGTGAAAACTTGTTTTAATTTCTTGAAAAATTTCAACTATTTAAAAGAGAAGAACTCACCTCTCAGTTATATACAGGGTTAAAGTCATATTCTTATACATCCTTTATCTCTTGAACTGTTGGTGATAGACACATATTTTTAATTAGAAAAATAATCTGAATAACAAGCCCGATTCAGATAAAGTCCGTCTCAAAAGTGTAGACATTAAAATGTTTGACTGCGCCGTGGTTAATGAAACCAAAATTTGAAATTTTGTTTTCATTTTGCTTGTGATCAGAATGCAAAAACCTACTTATGCGGGCTTATTCTATGAATTCCTCTTCTCCCAGGCTCTCATTGAATGAATGATACTCTGTCGGTCAAATTCTTAAGACTCTGAAATTACCAAGTAAAATCACCCGTGCCCCACCGAGATCGCATTCCCTTGCATTCGAAGAACTATCAATCTTTAGTCATCTAATGATTACGTCCTGCTTTTAAGTTTCTCCATGTATGGCTAATCAAGTCCTCTTGAATAAGACAATAGAAGCATCACTCTCCAGTCTTGAATGTTCAATCAGGAATGATGAAAGCTCGCTTCGAAGAAGACAGAAGAATAGTTTTGCATGCTTTCCAGTTCGACATTAATTTTTCATGCGTCTGGGATTGAATCAAGGAGCATTTGAAGTAAGCGGATATCGACGTTTGGTGTGAAGCATTAAAAAATGAAATTATGAGACACTTTGACCCTTAAATGCTTAGCTTTGCATACGTGCAAGGATTCTTTTAGACGTTCGTTACTGCAGCCAGTTTGAAGATAAAAATTCAGAATCAACTTTCACGTAAACTGAAGTCGAATTGTTTCCTTTTTATATTTTGAATTAGTCGATAGATGTCCCAATTAACGCCAACAACTCCTTGTTGTTGAAGAGCATCTGCGATTGTGATCTTGTTAATTTATTAGAATGTTTGCCTTTATTTTATTTTTTTACCTGAAAGTTTGCAACCCGAATTTTTTTTTTACATAACTGAATCATACATTTTGAATCATACAGAATGTAATTATACGGTCCATCTCGAAAGGTTAGGCACTATAGATTTTTAACTGCGCCATGGATACCGTTACCAATTTTGATTTCATTTTTGTTTACTTGTGATCAGAATGAAAATAACCTATTTTAACTTCAGTCATTGTATGTCGGGGAAAATAAGTTTTGGATTTTTTAAACTCAAACTTTTGAAAAATAGCTGTCTTATATATGTTTAGAAAATCTTCAGATTATATGCAGATTTTGAAGATTGCGTCTATGTGGCGTATCAGAGACGTGATAGTTTAAAAAGCTATCTCACATTGGTTTTCATATTAAAAAAAAGCCAAAAGCGCCGCATATTGTGTACGATGAAACGCTTCGAGTACTTCATTTGAAAGAAAAAGAAAGGCTGCAAAAGGCATTGCTATTGCTTTAAGCAGGTCGAAATTAAGTGTGACGTGTATTGACCCAAGGTGTACCTAAGATCACGGAGTGAAAATTTCGACAGTTACAGTTCATAGACAGATCAGAGAAGCTCGTATTTGATTCATTTGCTTCATAAAAGAGTGGTTTGGAAATCGCCTGTTACAAGGAAACACCAAAGAGAGGTGAAGAGAGATTGAAATGGGGACAAAATCGTATGTATTATGAAGACAAATAACTTTATCATAATTAGAGGGGCAAAAAAAAAGAAGTCATGTTTTAAACAGATGGTTTCAGCAGACAGTAAGGTGGAGCTTCGATAATGATATGGGCAGCATTTGCTTTTAATGGTTGGGCTTCTCTAACGTTTGAAATTGTTCGTCAAAACTGTGATGATATACTAGGGACACAACGTCGGTAAAACCGAAGGTAATACGAAGAGAACAACAGCTAGACTCGTTTCGGAACTGCACGAAGTTTCTTCGTCAGTAGCGAAGAAAAATTGAAAGATAGAGAAAAATTCAATTTTTCTTGGCTGCTGAAGAAGGAACTTCATAGTCCCAAAACGTGCTGTTGTTCTCGTATTTATGGTTTGCCGACGTTGTTTCCCTAGTATATTGTCTCACCCGAAAGGTAGTTTATTTCTTTTTCTAAAACTCTGGTGCTTAAAGGAGATCCTCGAGAACAATTTGCTGCTGATTGGATAAGATTTAAAAGGAGGACCGAACTTGACATTTCAACATTATAACGTCTCTGTTCAAAGATCTGCTGCCACAAAAAAAGCTCGCCAACAGCGAAAATGCATCGGTTTTAGACTGACTATCGATGCGTCCTGACTTGAATCCTATTAGGAATGTATGGGGCATATTCACGATAAATGTGCTTGCAAATGAAATACAGCATTTTCGACTGTTGTTCACTAGGAGAGCTCTATCGAGGAAGCCTGGTACAGTTTTTATGTTGAAACCTTACAGAATTTAATTACATTCATAGAGGATAACGCGTTTGACTTCGTTAGCAAAACATGAAAAGTCTATTAGCTATTAAAAGCCGGAAATTTTTGTA
Organism: Pholcus phalangioides; assembly: GCF_987345545.1. Lineage (NCBI taxonomy): Eukaryota > Metazoa > Arthropoda > Arachnida > Araneae > Pholcidae > Pholcus > Pholcus phalangioides. The sequence goes on from NW_028301602.1 coordinate 29,344,449, forward strand.
AATCTGAATTTTCTCTAATCTTTTGAGGCAGCAATTTTTTGCATTTTCTCTAAATTCTCTTTCGTAGAATGTTTTTTTTTCTATAAATGTAAGAAACGCTTCGGGTATTATCCATGAAAAAATGCTAACTTAACTCGCCGTATTTTTTCTTGTTATTTTAAGAAAAAAGCATTATCTAAACTTTTGGGACGGACTGTATGTCTTTTTTTCTGCTAAGGGTCATATATATGGTGAGATGCAAAATTTTCATACGATACCCTCGTCATTTAACTTCCAATCAAAAAGTTGTTGCCCTGCTTATCCTGAGCCCAACAACAACAACAACAAAACATTCGATGTTTCTAAGTACAATATTCGTGGTGATATTGCTGATTGGAAGTTAGAGGAGGGTGGCATTTCAGAATTCAGAAAAGTTTTATTAAACTGCAGCGCATTGCAAAAAAAAAAAAAAAAAATTTTTTTGAATTTTTTCTTAAGTTCGTTCCTTAATATAAATAAAAAATATATGGATTTTTTTCCCTGATATACATTTTTATTATTCATAAAATATTGAGATATAAATCAGAGGGAGATTCCCAACCTTTCTGAGCCCGAGAACCAGCAAAATGTCTGAAACAGTTCTACGGACAGCTAATTTATGGTATGGGAGGGGGGTGTATATATATATATATATATTTGGTATACAAATGAATAATTTCAATTTCATTTGAATTTAATTTTCAAGTTTTCTTGCGGACCACCGCTAGTTCACAGGTGATAGGTGCTTATTTTAGGTGATTTTTGAGCTCAAAAAATATCTCTTCTAATATTGCACTTAGAAAGATGCAATTTATTTATTTTTTGTTAATCTCAGAAGAGACAGAGCAACAGTTTTTTTAGTTGGATGTTAGAGGACAGGGAGATCATATAAAAAATTCAATTTTGTACCTCAGCAAATAAACGGCCCCTAGTAAAATGACTTAAAATGGGTACGTCATTTGAATACTTTTTTCTACTTTAAACCCTATTTCTATACCGATTCAAAAGATAGATGCTGTATAAGGATATATTGCTCTACATCCTGTATATGAATTCAGAAATATTGCAAGACGTATAAGATTATATGTATAGCTGTTACCGTTGGCTTCGCTTGCAGGGATTTGGTAATCTGAAAATTATTCGGCGATGATTCCCCCATGTAACACTAAAACCCCTCATGACCTCCTTGGGGGTTGAATTTTCGGAAATCCGGTCTTACTAGGTATCAACATTATAAAATATAATACTGACTAAATTTCATACTTATGGCTTCGGCGATTTCGAGACAGTTCAACCCTCTTCGGGGTTGAAATTCGAAAAGTCCATTCTTAGGAATTCTTTGCATCATTAAATGAAATTACTGACTCTACGATGCCCTGGTGCGCCTCTAATCTTTGTTACAGCCGCCGTGGAGTGATGACGTTGACAAAGGTTTTTCCGAAGAGATTCTTTGTTAAATAGCTCTGGGGAGCCGGTGGAGCGCCCAGGTAACTATTGAATAGGGAAATAGGGGAGCCACGAATGTAAAAATGTTTGAGAACCCCTGCTCCATGGGGTTCTAATGTTAGTAAACTCCTGAGAATGCGTGAGCCCACCCCACTTAAGAAGTCACTTTTTGTGTAAGCACACTTTGGAAAATTACCATTCAAATCGGAAACTCTTCCTACAATATACACGATGAGTCCAGCGTTCACTCTTATCACGTCAAAGAAGGCTCGCAAATTAGCATTTCAAGTAGAAGCCACTGAAGTCTCCACCCCCCCCCCCCCGCAAGGCGTATACACCTTGACAAGCGAAAGAATGATGTTTGTATTTCTTCCATAGAACGCCCGACGTAATATTACGTCAAAAACATTGGACGAGTTAACATTTTAACGGTCGAATCGAGAATCAAATTGATTTTCTTAGTTTTTTTTTCACTTACTGTCCCTCCTGATCCTTTAATTAGGATCCACCAAAAAATTATTGGAAACAAATTTCTAGTATGTTTTATGGAATTGCCCATGTCCATAGAAAAAGCACAAAAAAGTTAAATTTTATTCATTCTTAGAATTAAGTTATTTTAAAAAATTAAATTAATAGCGTGAGTGCTGAAATGAATGAAATATTTGTCATGTGAATTCTAAGTTTGGAACCCATACGTTCAGGAAAAATAATATTCAAGTCCACGAAAAGTATTTTTTCTACTTATTAAAACCGATGTTCCCAATTGGAAACATTGGCTGTTAAAAGATTAACACCGAAATTTAACGAGTTATTCTTTCTAATATTCTATGGATTTTGTCTTAATTCATTTTCTATATGCGAGGCTCGTAGAGAAAAGTCTGTGTTTGGTAAAACACATTTCGCTTCCATTAGTGCAACTGCCGTAAGACTTGTATGTGAGAGAAGGAAAGAAACAACTTCTTTTGCTGAAGATTTATGCGATTGGTCAACCTGTTGACCTAATGTTTTGTAGATGGCGCTTTGCGAACGGCGGGCATTGAATACCCAAGTGAGAGAGAGCCACACACAACCGACACGCAGAGAGAGCTTCTTTCTAAATTTAATGGTTCATTCCACCGAGCGATCCGCTTGTGTTCATTCATTTCAGTTCTGTCAGTGAAGAAAGTTGCATCGACATGCGCTCACTCTCTCGAGACATTGAAATCAAAATCTTCGCTTTGACTATTCAGAAAACTTTTGGCAATTAAATATTCATTTGTGTCGTCAGATGGTGAGTTTAAATATATTTGTCTTTTATACATAAAAATAAATATATTTTGATAATGTATCATTAATTTTATTTATTATTTATTCTCAATATTACTATGAATAACCTATTCTAATGTAGGATATATTTGACATTTTTCTTTTGATATCTCAAGATATATTTTCAAAAATAAATGTCATTAAACAGTTATATTCTCATATTTAAATGAAATTTAACGTGATATGCTGAATTTTTCATCCCTTTCCAACGTATTGATATTAATTGAAAAAAATTTGCATTTTAAATCTTTTTTTTTTTTAATTTTGTGTTGTGATGTGTTTTAAACTTATAATTGGTAAGTTTGACGCACAAAATTTCATGTTCATGATGAATATGTTGTTGCGTATTACATAAAAAAAATCTATTTTTCCAGTTTTCGTTTTCAAAATTTCATGAAATATAATTCTCATGCTGTTGAAATTGTATTTTTCAACAATTCATGGATTGTTCTCATTCTCATTCACCTTAATTATATAACTCTAATATGCATTTTCATTATTAATGTAATATTAATATATAAATCTCAAAGTGTTTCTTAACCTTTCTTAGCCCGAGAACAGTAAAATGTCTGAAACAATTATTCGGACCATTTATTTACAGTTTACGGTGGGTCTAATCTAACTTAGGTGAATATTACTAGTATTTTGGACCTTTAAATGAATAATTTTGATTTCATTAGAACTAATTTTTCAAGTCTTGCGGACCATCTAGTTCGCAGATTGAGGTTGAGAAACACCGATCCGAAATAATATGCTTCAGATGTATATCGATCAGTGTTATGGGAATAGAATCACATGAGCGCGGTAGCCCAGGTCGGTAAGATACTCGCCTAAAGTACCGAAGAATGTTTTGAAGTGTCGCAAGTTCGATACCCGGTTCGTCCTTGCCAGAAACTTTCCTGACACGGGAGTACAACAGAAACGGCGACATTACCACAGAAAAACATTACTACGGCATGGAGTCCCGCATCGAGGGGTTATCGGACCACCCTCTCGGTGAGTATAAAAAAAAGATGCCGTTCGGAATCTGCAACAAATTGTAGGTCCCGGTCTAATTAGCCCTCGTGTGCAGAAAACGACCGAGGTGCGACAAAAATGATCAAATGATAGAATCGCATTGAAATATCTCCAACTATTCTCTCACGGTTATGGAAATTGCAGTTACGAAAATTGCTTAAGGGTGACACTGAAGTGCCCGCAGATGAAACAGGTTGCAGCGAGATAATTAAAATTCCAATTCCGTGAACAAATATCTTTGATATAAACGATAGTTGCAGCATATGAAATTAAAACATCAGTCCGATAATAAACCAATACTATTCCATCGCTTTATCACAAACTACTGTAAGATAATAGAATAAAAAAATGCAGACATTCCCATTCTAATATCTTTTGAATTAAATTCATTAATACTGTGTTTTTCGATCGGCACTTGTCCGAAAATCCCTTCTTAAAACACCGAAGGAACCGCGATTTTCGAAATTACGATAGCAGAAAATATGTTTTTGAGAATCAATACTTTTGTTATTACTCATAGTCGTATTCAAAAGAGATATCAGAAGATGAGCTTTAAAGATAGCATAAAAAATGGAGAAATTATGATTAATTTACTTATATCTGTATATCCGTGGAAACATACTTATCTATAAGCATACCATTCCCATTACACATTGAAAAGAACTGAGTCTATTCGGGAACCAACTAAACGTGAAAATTTTTCGCACCAATCCCACTATATACTATGTTCCGAACTGTTATATGTGTCTATTCAGAGCAAGTGATCTTAAGCTTTTTTGTTCCATGGAGACACCCTGGCGTCGATAAAAAATAAAAGCCACGAAATTATATCCCCCTTTAAAGTTACAAATCAAGAATAACATTTAATACCTGTAACTGTGGGGCTGGTTCGATTAAAAAAAAATAATCGGGTCGGTTAATCGATCAATTGCTAACCGCAGTTAAAAGTTTTAGTCGAGTTAATCGATTCGATCAATCCGATTAAAGTTTGCAGAAAAAGTTTGTAATATAACTTCATTTATATTTGACGAAATTTATTTTTGATGTTTTAAATTATGTTGCTATTCATAACGTTTTAGATGCGTGTCCATATTTAAAAACATTTGAATCAATATATTAATCAAATGTTCCGCCATCGACGAATATATGTCGATTCAATGAAAATTGGTGATACAGAAATTTCAGTTGAGTTTGATGAGCTTTCCAGAAGACAAAAAGAAACATTTATTGTCTCCACCGTGAAAACATCAGTTTTCGTATTCCGTATAAATATTTATTAAGCATCCATGCTTTCGAGGACATTTTTTTTTCAGCCACTTCTTTGGGAAGTTTGCCTGTCGTGGCCTTTGTATTTGGGAAGCATCAGCTACTCTCCCAACAAGTAGTTTTCGGCAAGAGTTTCCTAGAAAAACAAGATAAAAGTATGAAGACTGGAAGTAGTTTCGAAATCAATGTGATTAACCTAAAATAACTGATTTAAATGACAGAGCAAGTGAAGAAACTTCAAGGTTTTACAAATACCTTCAGACTTTTTTTAAATCTTAAATTGCTTAATTTATTCTTATTCAGGGTGATTCAGAAAAGATAGGAAAAACTTTAAGAAATGATAAAACAGACCTATTACAAGCAATTGTCATCAAAGAATGCATGGTCTTACATGAAACTCAAACGCGCTAACGCGTTTCGAAACGACCGTTCCGCGAACATTAAAATGACATTCCTGTTTAAATTTATCTGCAGAAAAAGAACACCATGCAGGCAAATGTAACCTGGGGAAGAAGAAGAAACCGTATGCAATCTGCGTCACAGTGAATAAAAGGCGTGGAAGCCAGACCTGTGAAATTATTCCAGCGTGCAACTGTTCTAGCAGTTGTAACGTCCGGGGTGATATGGCGCACTTTAGTAATATTGAAAAAGCAAGCATGCATTTCATTTACGGAGCTGCAAACGGATGCACCACAAAGGCAGCAAGAATGTATGGTGAACGTTTCCTTCACAGGCGGTTACCCAATCCGAAAACATTTACGCGCTAGCTGCCGATGCAAGCGCGAAAGGAAACGGGATCCTTTCTTGTTCACTGATCGGATGCACTGGGACGCAGATTTGCATACGGTTTCTTCTCTTCTTCCCCAGGTTGCATTTGCATACGGTTTCTTCTCTTCTTCCCCAGGTTGCATTTGCATACGGTTTCTTCTCTTCTTCCCCAGGTTGCATTTGCATACGGTTTCTTCTCTTCTTCCCCAGGTTGCATTTGCATGCATGGTGTTCTTTTCACCTGTTGATAAATTTGAACAGGAATGCCGTTTTTACGCTTGCGGTTCGGCAGTTTCGAAACACGCTAGTGCGTTTGCGTTTCATCTTAGACGACCATGCATTCTTTGATGGCAATTGTGTTTGTATCGGTGTGTATCATCTCTTAAAGTTTTTCCCCTCTCTTCTGAATCACCCTGTATTTATTTACATCTAACGAATAGGTGTATAAAATGAAGGAAAAATATTTTTATAGAATCAGTTAATATATTATATAGTTACGAAAAATGTTCAAAATTTAGCGATCAAAAATTTTGATTGACCAATGAAAATTTTTAGAAGATTCCGGACATTGACTTGATGAGTTGATGGTATTGGGGTAAGAGTTTTTTTCTTCTTTTGTCTTCAATGCAGTAACATAATGTTTCCGGATTAGAAAGACCCCCCCCCCCCCCTGATCACTGTTTAACCCTCAAAGTAGAAATCTCGAGATATCTCGTCTTCTTAAAACCATCTCATTTCGGCAATCCCTAGCCCATCTAGCTCTGTACAGAGAGCTTTGCCTGTGATAACATGTTTTCCTTTCCTTCCCGCCCGTCCTGTCACTTAATTGACAGTGGCCGGAGTCAGTTTTTGTTCAAAGTCTGATAGGAGGAGAAAAGAAAATATGCGTTCCCTTTCCCTTCGAGGTAATTACGGGGCTATGCGTATTTGCGTACAGCATAAATAACATAAAACGATAGTTTTTCTTCTAGTTTTATTATTATTGTTTCTTATCGAGGGGAAAACACTTATCAGCACTCGCATACAGTGGAAAAATATTTTTTTTGAACAGAAATGGCAATTTCTAGAAGGTTTGGTGATTCCCATTGTGGCTGTTATACTGCGGATCTCAAAAAAATTTAAAAGCCGCTTTAAAGTTCTTATGACTCGTTGATCACTCTTTGAAAATATCCGAAGACCCCGGTGTCACATTATGTTGCGAGTCGATGGAATAGATTTTTGCAAATGAAGGCGGAGGGGAGATTTCTCTCTGCTAACTATCACCTTCCCCACCCCCTCCCCACAAAGTTATTCAAAGACTCGATAAACAGCGTTTTCATCTAATGATCCATTGTGTTTTTCTGTATTTCGCTTGTTATATAGATTTGAAACTGAAGTCACATGAAGCATATTTCTGAAAGATTATCGTCAGCCCACCATGGACTATTTTTAGAGAAACAATATATACTGTATGTATTTCAATGTATGATTCTTCGTGTCTGGAAAATTCATCACTGTGATTATTCACCGACACCAGTTCGACATGAGTGAATGATCGAGTGAGCAAGTGAGTGCGAAACCGCCCTGTCACTAGAACTAACTCACCAGGTCACTCAGCCAATCACTGGGTCGCTCCCTCTGTCACCCACCCACTCACTAGGTCGCTCATGATATCACTTAGTCGCTCACTGTGTTACTCCCTCTGTCACTCTGTCACACACTCAATCACTACTTCACCAAACACCAACTCTGACCATATCGCTCTATTGCAATTTACTGTCATTAGTGAGAGGGGTTGGAAGTGAAGGCGCTGTCTATCGGTGGTCGCCTCGAGTTCGTTAGGGAAAACATCTTACCTATATCCTCCCTTGGGTTCGAACCCGGGACCCTGACAACAACCTTCACGATGGTAGACGAACATCTTACCACCATGCCACTCGGGCACCACACTCAATCACTAGGTCACACATTCAATCACCAGGTCACGCACTTACTCACTAGGTCACTCATTCTATCATCAACTCACTAGGTCACCCATTCTATCATCAACTCACTAGGTCACCCATTCTATCATCAACTCACTAGGTTGTTTACTCTGTTATACACTCAATCATCTGGTCACTCACTCTGTCAGTCTCTCACTGACAAAGTAGGTCACTCACTCTGTCAGTCTCTCACTGACAAAGTAGGTCACTCAATCTAGCCCTGACTAGGGTGCTCATTCTATCACTGACTAAGTAGGTCACTCAATCTAGCCCTGACTAGGGTGCTCATTCTATCACTGACTAAGTAGGTCACTCAATCTAGCCCTGACTAGGGTGCTCATTCCATCACCAACTCACCGGATCACTCACTGCCTAGGTAAATCGCGCACTCTGTTACTCCCTGACACAGGTCACTCACTCTGCCACATGCACTCAATCACCAAGTCGTTCACTTACTGACAAGGTCACTCAATCACTAGGTCACTCATTCTGCCCCTCACTCATTGGGTCACTCATTCTGTTACTCACTCACTAGGTCACTCGCTCACTCATTAGTTTGCTCACTCACCAACACTAACCACTCTGTCACTCACTAACTAACTACTGTACCATTTACCGACTCGCTCACTCGGTGATTCCTTGCTCGCTTTCTGGGCTGTAGTCGGTGAATGTTCCGTCGATGAATTGTTGGTCGGTGAATTTTTTTTCTATAAACCATGGACCCCCCCCCCCCTCACATACAGGGTGACTCTAAATTCATGGGACAAACTTTAAGAGATGATATGAGACAAATATGAGCAACCAAAACAAGCATTTTTAGTCTTAGAATCACAATGGCAAAGGCGGTAGAGGGAGTTCTTGTAGAGCGCCCAATTTAGCACCTCACCAAAACACAAATATTATATTTTACCAACGAATTTGCTGCGATACATGGTATCGTTCCCGTTACATTTCGTTCCGGGTAAGTTTCGCAAAGGACTGTGAGTCGCAAAGGACAACGACTGTGAGTGACCGTATGAGTGACTGACTACGTGAGTGACAAATTGATTAGGTGAATGATCATAAGGGTGACAAAGTGATTAGGTGAATGATCATAAGAGTGACCAAATGACTAACCGTTTGAGTGACCATGTGAGACACCGAGTGATTTACCGTAGGACTAACCAAGTGATTTACCATATGAGTGTTCAAGTGAGTAACTGAGTGACTGAGTGATTAATTTTATTAGTGATTGACTGTATGAGTGACTGAGTGATTAATTTTATTAGTGATTGACTGTATGAGTGACTGAGTGATTAATTTTATTAGTGATTGACTGTATGAGTGACTGAGTGATTAATTTTATTAGTGATTGACCATATGAGTGACGAAGTGAGTGACCATGTGAGACACAGAGGGATTGACCATATGAGTGATCAAGTAATTGACCATATGGGTGTTCAAGTGAATAATTGAGTGATTGACTGTATGAGTGTTCAAGTGATTGAATGTATGAGTGACCAAGTGATTGACCATATGAGTGACCCAGTGTGTGACCATATGAATGGCCAATTGAGTGATTGACCACATGAGTTACCATCATACTACCACTCATATGTTCACTCATACGGCCAGGGTCGCTCATATGGTCAGGGCAGGCAAACTATCACTAGCTTGATCACTCTTATACGTTCACTCATATAGTCACTCTCTGGGTCGCTCATATGATCTGGGCAGGCGAATTGTCAGGGGTGACATTTCCGGGAGCAAAAATATACCGATGACAACATATTGGGGCAAAGTTCCCGTAAACCGTATATGCACGATACCTGAACGAGCTTCACAATTCTTTTCAATCACTCAAGCTATCCATCATAATAATGATAAAAATACATTAAAGGAACATCTCGGAGACTATCGAAAGGATTTCATCTGGACACTCTATTAATCTGCTCATTTCGTTTTCCCCCTTATCGCGTAGTATTCCAAATAAGAATTATTAGCTGTCATCAAGTTTCAAAAGTTTGCGTTATCAATAGAATTTAACAAAGGGAGCAAACAAATTATTTGAAATAAAGTGGGCTTGGCTTCATTTTTTATTAATTACGTGGCCATTATAACACGCGGCCGCACCTTTAATATGTTTTATTTTGCTTGCTACCATTTTTTCGTAAGATGAATCCCGCTTTTTGTTTCGTTCATTTTTCTTTCTTGTCTCGCTATCTACGGGTATTATCAATTGCCCCCCCCCTCCTTTTTTTATTCAAATAATTACTTTCTTTGTATATTGTTCATAATTTTGGAAAGTGTAAAGGGAATTTGTTTAAAATTAATTTATTTCATAACCGGGGAAGAGTAACTAGGCAGGTACAACAGGTACACTGGGCCCACTTGGAAGGGGGGACCCCAGAATGAGCCTAAATGGGCCAGAAGGCAAGTCCGTTATTTCAAATTTTTCCGGGGGGGGCGGGGGGCAAAGCTCATTTACTCAATGTATGTATGTATATATTTGTATATAGCAAGAATTATAAAAGAGCAACTGACAGAAATAAGATTTATTTGAAAAATTTCAAAAGTCAGAGTTTTTATTTTACGGCTCCTCATTTTAACTCTAATTTTATATATATATATACCACTTTTAGTGTATTTTCAAAAGCCAGGGGGGCCGTTGCCCCCCTGACGCCCCCCCCCCCTCAAATCACGGGCCTGCCAGAAGGGGCTTAAATTCAAATTCTTACACAGGAATGGCTAGCTACGGTTCTGTTCATAGCTATTACCGATATTAGCGTACGTATTTTTATATATAATTATTATTATTTTATCCTTATTATTTAACAACAGATTTCAATTCTTAAAATATCCTTGACAACATATTCTCGCGTACTGATCCACAAAAAATATGTACAAAGCATGGAAAGTTTCTTTTGGAAATGTTAATGAAATTACTGATGGCGTAATTTTTACGCGGTAGTGTCTTTCAACTTTTTCACAGTTGTAAACCGGTGACAGTAGTGGGAAAATTTTGCGGACCGACGGAAGTGGGAAAAATAATTCGATCACCGGCAAAAAAAAAAATAAATAGAAGAAATAACATAAGCACTGGCAAAAAGCTTGCCGATTTGGCAAGTGACCAATGGATAGCATTTTGTAAAAAATATTGCTATTTTTTTTCAAATTTATCTTTCTTTCAAACTCTTAAAATTCATGAAATTCGAGCGAATCGTTACACATGTTCATATTTATACAAAGGTGTTTAACAGCTGGCTGATGCGAAGATATATTTTGGAAAGAGAGAAAATTCAACTATCCCTGTGTGTGTGCGGGGAATCGAACCCACGTCTTTTCACTTTCCGGGTGAACGCACTAGACTACAGAGGCAACGAATATCTCAATCTTTCCTTGGAGCTCGTGCGCACTGAACGGGACCGTACATGGACGGCCGGACATAACTCATTACTCAGGCCATAGCTCACAATTGCTGACAATGTCACCAGATGGCGACTTATCCGAGGATGGTGTCATTTATGATTTTATTTCGTACATTTTGTTTCCATGTTTAGAATTGATTGATACAAAATCATACGAAATATACAAATACAAATACAACGCCACAATAGGCAAAATTCCCAAGGAGGTGGCTGAGAACTAGAATAAGTGGCTAAAGAATAATTAACCTAAATGATTTTAAAAATTTTTATTTACCAATGAAATGACAAATCATTATCATCATAAAACTAACATCTAGAAAATGTAGAAAATTCATCAACATCATGTTATTCGGGGGGGGGGGGGGAATTTGCCATTAAAACACCATCCACTTCCCTTCTGTGGGACGCAAAAACTTTTTCTCCATATTTTATATTCATAAGGCCAACGGACATTTATCAAGTAATTTCATTAACTACATACTTAGCAGTTCTGCCGACCATCACCCTGGTTCAGTGAAAGAGGACTTCCCTGATTTGCCCGTAGGCCGCTCGGGCAGCTTATTTTTCTACGCGAATCCACTGACTTGCCCGACTTTTTCCACTCTTTTTACTTTGCCGTGTTTTGAGCTGTTTTTAAATACAAAATCGTTTTTCAAGAATGTGCTTTTTTTGGACATAATTTGGAAGAAAAAAAACTGTTAAATGATTAAATACTGTAGAAAACGTAGCAGTAATCCTCGCGCAACTGGAATATTGCGCTTTTATACGGGGTCCATGCAACAATCTATACTCACTGATGCTTTCTGTGTTGCTTGTTTTATACGCAATTTCACGTTTGCATTAATGACATAAGTATCACTGATGTGTGTGTGTGTACATATATATATATATATATATATATATATATATATATTTGCCATGGGTTTTTTTTTTCATTTTCAATCATTGGAATTCCGAAGTTAAATTCACTTTTTTATATAAAATTTTAAATAATGGTATTGATGATTGCGATCTTCTTCAACGTGTAGATTTTTCTGTGCCAATTCGAAATAAGTGTTCGGTGAACTAATCGCCTGCCTAAACCTCGAACAAATATTTTGTGACGGTTCTCTACTTTTGAGATGTGTAATTTGTATAATCAATGCCCTTTGAAACCCGATATGTTTAATTCAAGTACAAAAGAAATTCTCAAAAGTTATGTACTTATTAATGAGTATTTGAATATAGGCCATTCAGAGATAGATGTTTAGGTTTTTGTATCTTATTGTATTTCTCGTCTCTTGTTCATCTGTATAATTGGGCAATGCTAGCGTGTTGAGATGTGTCTAAATCTTCTATATATATAAAATTGATTTTCTGTGTGTCTGTGTGTCTGTGTGTGTGTATGTTCTCTATACAAATCTACAATTTTAGATCGATCGTCGCCAAATTTTGCATATATACCAAATGCGACCCGACTTGAACGATAGGCTACTTTAAAATTTCGTCAGACCAGGGCAAATGCCCCAAATGGGCAAAAAACTGTCCGGCAACAATGGTTTTTGGGCCTTAACAATCACTTTCCGAACGTTTACTTTGGTTACCGTGGTTCCCTAGCAATGCGTTTCAGACGTGTATATGCCTTTACAATGGTTTACAATATATTATATATCTATCTATCTATCTTCTATATATATAAAATTGATTTTCTGTGTGTCTGTGTGTCTGTGTGTGTGTATGTTCTCTATACAAATCTACAATTTTAGATCGATCGTCGCCAAATTTTGCATATATACCAAATGTGACCCGACTTGAACGATAGGCTACTTTAAAATTTCGTCAGCCCAGGGCAAATGCCCCAAATGGGCAAAAAACTGTCCGGCAACAATGGTTTTTGGGCCTCAACAATCACTTTCCGAACGTTTACTTTGGTTACCGTGGTTCCTAGCGATGAGTTTCAGACGTGTTTATGCCTTTACAACGGTTTGTCACTTCTTTAATGCTGTCAGTGATGTATAATAGTTTATGCCTTTATAATGGTTTGCCACATTTTCAATACTCTCAGTAATGAGGCTTTTTGAATAGACGTCATAATCATCATCAGTATTGCTTTGAGGGTCAGGAAAAGGGTGATCCTCATAGAAATCAGTATTAAAATTGCCGATTTAACTGCATAAATACGGAAATTTAGTGGGGGGGGGGATTTCCTGCCACATCAATAATTTTAAAAATTAAATTGAATTCTCGATTTTTGAAATATTGAATTCGCTTGGAGATACGAAGCCCAGAAAATTAAAAATATGAATAATTTGCCGGATCTACTTTTGAGTTGGATATCCATGTAATAACATTGATTTCAACTTTTTATTTACATCTTCTCAAGCATGAAAATTAATGTCTCCGTATTGTCTTTTGATATTTATTTGCATAAATTCATATAGTTTAGGATGTTTTTAAAATTAGTTATGGGCTCCGTAAAGTGCATCGAAAAAATTCCACAGCTTTAATTAAGCATTTTTGGAAGCTGAAACAGGCAGATGGATAACTTGAAGTTCAGGGGGAGGGAATCGAAATACCCATCCAAAAAAGGGGGAGGGACATTTCCACGTTTCTTTAAATCTAGATTTGTTTATTTCATGAGTCGCGCAGGACGTCGTCATATTGGTTAACTTAGACACGGTTTGCATGTCCCTCAAAGAAAGAGGGAGATATCACGTGTTTCTAACAGCCTCATTGAAGAAAACCCGGGTAGCGCCGGGTATTGTAGCTAGTAAATAAATAAAGCGCCTCTTCAAAGGGTTAATGAACATTTTCCCACGATCATTTTGTTTCAAACGTGAAAGTTACACGTAACAATAGAATTTAAAAAAATAAGAAGAGTACTACAAATACGGTGTTGTTTGTTAATACAAACAACTCTAAAAGAGATATTTCCAGTACGAATTCTATTTTGGAGATGAAAAAGGAATTCACCGAACAAGCATCCGTATAATGGCGCTACTGGGATTCGTCGTTGTAGCAAAAATATACAAGATCAAAAGATTTTCTTCCAGCAAGATTAAAGATCCGTTTCCTCGCCATCTCCTAAATCTGTCAATTACGGAGCCCAAGCGAAAATCTACACACGGTCGGTATCAAAGTCCTTGAACTCCATGTCACGAGATCAGTGAAATCTTTGACAAGGAAGACGAAGTCGTTAAACAAACACGGCGACAACCCCCCTTCCCCTTCCTTTTTCTGCGTGCTCGCATGTATTAAGTGACAACTTGAAATCCCCATCTCTTCTTCTTTTAGTTACATTTTCACCTCTGAAAATTTTGTGTATTTATAGAAAAAGACGGATTTTTTCTAGTTGAAAAAATCTAGTATTTTTTTTGAAAAATATTCAAAATTGTACTCAAACAATGATTTTTAAATCAGCGTTTATGTGTTCATCCGTTTCCAATCAGGATATTTTTTATAGGCCTACTAACTTAATACGGATGAGACAATTGAATGAGAACGACGTTATTTGAACCCAAAATTGCAAAAAGAACCACGGCTATAGGCGTTTCGGAACTATAGGAAGTTCCTTCATCAGTAGCAAGAACAAAAGAAAATAAAAGAAAAATAACGGATAATATATACTCCTTATAGAGGGATTTATTTTCTTATGTTGTTTTGTTTTTGTTACTGATGAAGGAACTTCCTATAGTTCCGAAACGCCTATAGCCGTGGTTCTTTTTGCAATTTTGGGTTCAAATAACGTCGTTCATTCAATTGTCTTACCTAACCCAAAAGGTAATTAATTTTTTATAAATACGGATGATTATGTCACACATCGAATTCGTAATTGTTCTGAATTTTCAAACCTTGTTATACTCTTTCATGGCCGTTTATGGATGAACAGCAATCGAGCTGGGATCTGAAAAATTCACTTTCTGATGTTTCTGCTACATCTGTGTCTCTTTTTTTGTCATGGAGGCCATACGAGGTCACAGGCCATCTTTCCGTGGTCACGCTATGCAAACGTGATGTCAGATAAGAAGGATAGAGAACGTTAAAGCATTATATGGGTTTGACTATATTTTTCTATACTTTGAAAAAGACGAAATTTAAATTTTTATTTAAATGTTTTCTTTTTTTTTTGGGAAATTCTCTCGTGGCTCCTCACCTGCTTTCCCCTAGTTCTTCAACACGAGAGGGTCTCAACCCACACTGTGAGAACCACTACTTTAGGGAATTTCAAATGAAAAATGTTGTGCGTGTATACGTGTGTCACCACTAATGTCTTTATGCACGCTTTGTGGTCATGAAGTGCGGTTATCTGTCTTCCATATTAGAAATAAAAATAGCTGGTCTCTAAATTCTTATATTCATATTTGTACAGTATCATGCTAAAATCCAGCCTTTCTCTATGGAGGTGATTTTCCAAATGAAACTGACTCCCTTCAAGCGTCAAAGTTTGATAACCACAGGAAACCTACTTCAGCCGTTAATGTCACACTTTTCTTCGCAAACACGCTTCGCCATCATAAAAAAAAAAAAAAAAGAAAACTTCGGTCACATTTCTCATTACAAAAATGATAAAATTCATCAATATGGTATTTTAAAAAATTATTTATTGCAAAAATTTCGAGATTTAAATATGAATATATGTGTCACTCGTCATTTCTGCAATAAAATTAACATTTTCTACGTTTATAATAACGTAAGAATGTGATCTGCATTACTTTTCCATTCATTTTCCCTACAGTCTTTATAAACAGAATATTATAATAATATATTATACAGGGTGTCCTGGAAGTGTTAATGCGGCCTTTATCTCATAAACCGTTCGTCGTAGAGGTATGACTACAATTTAAAAAATGATCAAAATGTGTTTAAAAAAATTATCATGTATCCCGAGAGTAGAAATACATGTGTCACAAAAATCGGCGAAAAGTTGGGAAAGAACAGCATAAATTGGGGGGAGGGGGGAGAGCGTTGTCCGTTATAGTTCCCAGAAAAAAATCCATCATAAAATTATAGGAATCCTGCTGCCACCTATCAAATAAAAACAAACCTATCTAATACTTTCAAAAGAAAGTTGTTTATTTCAAACCGGTATACACATAAAAACAACCAAATTATATGTTCAAATACCATACATCATCCATTTTCTGCTCCACACCTGCAAAAAATATTTTATGCTCTAAAAAATACTACGTTACTATATTTTAATATGTCACTAAATGAGTTCTTGTAGCTCAAAAAAACGTATTAGGGGCCGTTCAAGTATTACGTCAGCAAATTTTTAGCCGTTTTTCCGACTCCTTCCCTCCCTCCCCTTGTGAGCAAAAGTCAGCAAAACTCTGACCCCCCTGAAAGCAAAATTTCGTCAGCACTGCCCCCTACATCCTAACGCATATTGTTGGGATCAGAAACGCACGCGGGAGGGCGGCGGCATAGGGGGGTTCATGTGCCTTCTCAGACGAAAAATCTTTTTTTTTAAATTTAAAAAACATTTAAAAAAATTAAAATTTCGAAAGAAAATATCTTTATATGTTATTATAATCCATTTCTGCTCATTCCAATGCTATTTGAAGTGTAAGAACTTCAAAATTTCTCTTTAAGAAATTCATTGCGACACGCCCTTTAAGCCATATATGGTAAATACTTGACCCGCGGACCAAATGTCGCCCTCAAAGTTCGTGGCTTACCTCCTCAAACGTAATTTTAAAAAAAAATGAAATAAGCGGCACATTTACAGATCGCTCAAATGCTCCGTGGCACAATTCCAGAACATTTGAGTGGCCCGTAGCACATTTTCAGATCACTGAAGTAGGCCCGTCGAACATTCAAAGAACACTTAAGTAACCCGCGACACAGTTCCAGAACACCTAAACGATCCGTGGCACATTTAGAGATCCCTTGAGTGACATGTGGCACAATTTTAAAGCACTTAAGCGGTCCCCCAGTGCGGTTCTACATCACTCAAGTTACCCGCGGAACATTCCGGGATTACTTAAGTGACCCGTGGCATAATTACGAATCACTTGAGTGATGCATTGCACAGTTCCAGAGCACTTGAAGGATCCGTGAAACATTTACAGATCGCTGAAGAGGATCTGTAAGGGATTTGAAGTAGGAAGAATGTTAGTTCAGTTGCCCACAATCTAGCGAAAAATGATGACGTAAGCATCATCCAAATCTTCCCCGTCCCCCACTGTCATCAAAAGCAGCAAATCGGAAACCCCTCCCCCATCGATGCTGACTTAATACTTGAATGACCCCTTAACCGTTATTTCAGAGCACAAAATTTGCACATGTATGCAGTGTAAAAACAAACAGAAAAGGCATCATACCACGCATTGTTCATTTTCAAGCTGCACACCGGTTCAAAGCAAATAAAAAATTTTATTTCGAGATTTAAAACTAATAGTTTTGTTTTTATTTGATAGGTGGCAGCAGTAGTCCCAGCTTAAAGTGTCTTCTCTCGTGTATAATAAGAGAGCATATTATTGTTGCACTAAAACTCCTTCTGGCATCTACAGACATGGTGGGAAAAGGCGCGTTGTCCGTTAGTTTTGTTGCTCTTTCCCAAATTTTCTCCATTTTTTGAATTCCAATATCTAACTGAATATTGCAGTTAAAAATGGGATTTCTTTTTGGCTCAGAAGAAACAGGGCAACAACTTCCTTATTGAAAGTTATAGGACAGGGGGCCGTATAGAAATATAGATTTTTTGTTTTGAGACACACTGTATTTCCACTCTCAAAACTGGTACAGGGTAATTTTTAACCCATTTCGAACATTTTTGTAATTGGAATCATATTTCTACGACGAACGGTTTATGAGGTAAAGGCCGAATTATAGCAGTTACTGGACACCCTGTATGATATATAATCCAAAAAAGAAATATGATATAAAATCATTTTCTCTAATATAACTCCAAACTCAAACCAGAGAAACATTTCACCAAATCCCTGCAGCGAAGGAGATAGAGAGCTTCTTCCATAAATTTTTGAATATCCGAGAAATACGTTCCCTACGCGGGGCATTATTTGACATGCGAAATGATACGAAACACATGCGCCTGAATTAATAATGGCCCTACGCATTCCGGCTATGACCCCCGCAAAATAAGGGATATCTATTCGAATATACATGAGCTAACGATTTAAACTTGCATGGTGGTTGGTTGCCTGTAGGTTGGTATAACGTCTCTCGCCGGAGTGATACTCTTCCACTGGGGGAGATGTTCAGGGTTAAGCAGCGTAGTCGCAGTTTTGTGAAATCACTCCCATGGTAGGTAACAAGAAAAAAGTAGGCCTAGTGGCTTATATATACGGTCTGAATCGTTCCTAGAGGCTACGAATAGATAAGAGATTTCTACCTGAGGAGAAGAGGAGCCTATCTCTTTTTTTATACGCCATTTGTGGTAGCACTTTACGCTGTGGCCAATAGGTATCGCGTTTTCCGTAATAAGATTTAACCTTCAACCCTATTCGTTTTGCTGGGGCCATTCTCCCATATATCCAGAGGATTGCAAGAAAATTTTGTGGCTTCGAGGCAGTTTTATGGTGTGAATTCTTGCGGTACTGCGTGACTTTTAAAGTAACATCAGCACATTCCCCGTAACTTTCATCGTAAATATCACTTTTTTATTCCTATTATTTTATAAAATGCGGACGTGGCTTTGGTCAAAGCGGAACGAACAGAAAGTTTAGGTCAGTAAAGTATGTGGAGATGACACGAATACGAAATGCCAAATGTTCTTCAAGTGTGTATTTTAAACCGGTGTTTTTCAATCGCTTGTCCTCCGTTGACCGGTGCTGGAGCACGCGATACATTTCGACCTATTCGTATAGTAGCTACAGGATTTAATAGATTCATTTTGAATATCGTACCGTCTCTATTATGGTTTTTATTTCAGCCTGCCAAAAGCTCTACGAATTACTTCTCAAATTTATATTCTGTGCCGGATATATGGGAAAACCATTTTTCTCCTCTTCATTGTTTTTGTCAGCATATTATCATCCCACGCATTCGGTTTTTGCGGTCCCCAAAATATTTATCCCGTGCATCTGGTTTTTGCGGTCCGCCAATTGTTTGTCATATTCACGATATGTTTTTTTTTTCGCCGATCCGTAAATTATTTCTACTATTTATTCATTTTATGCCTGTCCGCAAATGATTTTTTTTCTGTGTATTTATATTTTTGCAGATCCACAAATTACTTCTCGTATTTAAGGCATTTTTTGATGGTATGCCAATTATTTCTCCTATACATTTTACTTTGGTCGGTCTGCAAATTATTTATCCTATTTATAGTATTTATTATTTTTTGCTGGCCAGCAATTAATTTTACGGTATGCGTTTTTGATTTTGCTAGTCCGCAAATTATTATTTTTCCTATTTGATTATTTTGTGTGTGCGCGTGTGTGTGTGCCGCTGTTCAAATTATTTTTTCAACATTTCCACCAGTTCACGCAAATTTTCCAATTAATAGCAATGGTCAGAGGCTGCAAGCTCTTAAATTCGCTAATACATGATTGGAGAGTTGCATTATCGCGTGGTGCGAAGAATGCTTTGATATTTTTATTTATGTGAGAAAAAAATGTCCTTCAGCCGTGTCACAGTAGTAATAACCCAAGAGGGGAATCGAATGAAAGTTATTCTAGCTCTTTATAGGGGATAGCTCTTTATTCCAGCTCTAGTGGGGCCGGCGACTTCGCCAAGTGGCCGGTGATGCCTGGTCCGATAACAAAAGACATGATCTTTTATCATCGTCAAAAACGTCCATGTTAGTTAAGGTAACCCATAAATCCGCAGTCACGATGCGCTAATCGCTTTTCCCCAAAATTTTGCAGAAAAACTATATGTTCATATATAATTATTTTTATCATTTTTATCTCAAATTTCACTTTCTTTTCTCTCGTTACATAGAGCTAATCCGATACAGCTGCATGGGCATGTATCACACGTCGGTGATCAAAAAAACTTCATTTGACTCCTACTGGACCGTCTTACATCAGCACATCGAGCTTTGGCCAGGGATCTCCGGCAACTTTGCGAAATGACCGGTCACTGTCCGAATCATTTCTGCAATTTGGACTTGCCCAAAACTCTCGACCATTTCGTGAAGTGGCCGGCCCCGTCGCTAATCGGTCGCACTTCGGGCTTTGGCAGTAACATATATATATATGGAACACTGTGTAAGAAGGTTTCCGCAATAAGGGAGGTACAAAATATTGGTTTTTGGATGGCACGAAAGGTTTGGTTTTTATGGCCCCGGAAAGACGGTTCGGGTTTTCCAACAACACGCTCTATATATAAAGATCGCACTTAAACATAACATGGTTAAGACCAAGCGAAGCAATATCTTTATCTGAATGATCTACCGGCTTTTCCTAACTAACATCTTTAAATAACTATTTCCTTCAATGTCGGGTATCTTTTGGAATCACAGCTGTTCAGATTCAGACATTCATTTACCCTCGGAAAAATCTTAAGAGTGAATAGTTAAATTTCATACGAGATTTACACGTACATAATTCCTGTACCTCGAAGATTTTGATGCCCATAAATCATTTCTGAGTCCTTATATCGACTTTCAAACCAATTTGCCCTAAACCGTATAAAGTTTAGTAACGGCAATTATGAAGAGTAACAGAATAGCCATTCACATGCCATGTGGGTGGATTCTGTAAGAAAATGTAAATGTGCTTAGCATGTACGCCAATATTTTCCCACAGAGTTGAGCTCGTTGCTTAACTCTTCGAAAACCTCTTTCGAAAATTCCTTTAAATATATGGAGACAACAAGGCTGAATCTGACGGTTGTTGGGCAACCAAAATTGATGAACCTTGAAAAAAATTGTATTTTATAAAATATTCGAAACTCAAAAAATTAACTCTAGATTAAATTCTGATTATTTTTTTTAATGAAAATTCCATGCACGGTTGTCATGAAAATTTTGATGTACCATGTGATGTTGCAGATAACGTTTCACATTCGACAACATCATAAAATAACGGAGGAAAACTAATTTCACATCAAATGTAACTCATTTTGGAGAAAAAAAGAAAGAAATAGAACCCAGAAATATTTACTGGAAGTAATTTTTTGAATTATATTACATTATTAAATAAATAGTTTCCCAACATCATTTACATACTAGGATATAAACAGGGTGCGTAGGTAACAAGGTGTATGGCATTTTACTGGCAAACTGTTGATCTTAGAGGCATACTTCCGATTAGAAAAAATATCCAAATAACGAGTAGCACTCAGATATATTACTCATGTTGCAAGGGGTTGTATAGTTATTAAAATAGAAAAATTAACTTTTTATTCCGCCCCTGGGTGCTCAAAATCCCAATTGCAGAATGTCTCTCTTGATGCCAACAAAACAATTCCCCGTTTTCAAGTGCAATATTCAGTAAGGTGTTTGAATTTAATAAACGGGGGAAACTTGGGAGAAGACAGCATTAAATGCACAGATAAAACATACTTCTCACATTTAATGCTGGTTTTTTACCCCAATTTATCTCCGTTCTTCCAATTCAAATATCTCAGTGAATATTGCACTTAGAAACGTAGAATTTTTATGTGCATCGAGAGAGAGACAGGGCAACAACTCTGTAATTGGGTTTTTGAGCACAGGCTGTCCGTATAAAAGTTAGCTTTTTTTATTTTAATGAAGTTTTGAGGTTGTATTTGAGGTTTAAACGTTCTTTGGATACTTTTCTCAATTGAAAGTGTACTTGTAGGATCAACGGTTCACCAGTAATTTGCGATGCGTGCTGTTAGCTATGCACCGTGTATATTTAAAAAACAATTGCAGTCAAGTCTGATGAACACTATGATCAATATACCTTCAGGAGCATGCCTAAATGGAACGAAGGAATGAAGTCCCAACTTAAGGAAGTTTTCTGCAGGTATTATGCAGTTTGCATTCTGAAGGCCCCTCCACTTTTTTGTATTCTGAAAAATGTTGTTTCCATACCAATAATACATATAACTTCACCTGGAACGTACGCATTATGTTGCGGTATTTAGTACCTTAATCGGCCAATCCATGATCTTAAACATGTTCTTTCCCGTGAATCTGTCTTATCCCCCAGGTGTGCAGAGCCGTCTCAGCATCATGAGCCCAAGGAAAAGTGGTGTTCTTAGGGAGCCCGTACTGATCTGGAAGTAACAACTTACATACACTCAAAAATCACATAAAAATTTTCCAGAGTTTTTTAATTTTTAATTTTTTGACAACATAACAAATTAATACGAGACAAAAATGGTAACACGTAACAAAAATTATAAATAAAAACAAAAATAAAGTTAAAAATAAAAATAAAATTAGGAAAATTCAATCTGTGACCCCAAGAGTTTTATGTGAAAATATATATTAATTAATATTACTAAATTTTATGTAATAAATCACACTTTTCTTGAAAGAACTTACTCCTAGAAGTCATCTTAAAAAAAACCCCTTTAAAGTTAAACTTTAAGTACTGCCTTTTAATGAAAGCCCCCACAAAGTTCACATTCTGTATATTTCTAACTCAAAGTTTACACAATTTTCTAAGTTATGGCTTAACTCCATGATGTCAAAAGAAAAAATTCTAGAGTGAGGAAAAAGCAACCTCCCAACATTTGTGGCACCAGGGTCTGAAAGGGATTTACACGTACATATGTTTTCTATAAGAATGGTTCACGATATAAAAGACATATAAAAACAAATACAAAGCATTGTGTAACATGTTTCGCGGTAATAGTAATGAATACAAATATTTTTCGTTATTATTAAATTTATTTTAAATTCAATTACGATACCAAGAAAATATTATTGCTGCGTGGTCATTATTGATACTGAATTCATTTAATGAAATTATACTTCCACAACGAATTCACACATTCACATTTAAATATTGTATTAATGCGACAAGTACCCGATAGTACGTCATTCATCTTCAAATATTGGGGGAAAAAAATTAAATTCTCTAACATTTTCAGGAAGACTTACCTGATAAACCATGATTATTCTTCATAATTAATAAACTACAAATTATCCAATCTATAGAAAAAAAGGGATTGAATTTCCTTAAATATATATAAATCAAGTGGATATGTTTTTATTTTTTATGGTTATTTATAAAAGGGTAAGTTTCTTGCCCATGTTTGAATAAAACTTGATTAAAATGTAAACGTATTCAAATTAAATTTGAAAAAAAAAATTAAATTTCGCCCTTAAAAAAATTAAATATTAAGAAAAGGCTTTTATTTTCTTTAATATTTTTCCTTCAAGAGAAGCAGTTTCTTTATCTCTCATTTCTGCCATGTTCTTGTTGAAATATTCTCCCACTCACTTCATTTCTTTAATCTTAATTCTTTTGTTTCCGAAAGATCTTTCTTGATGAAAAACTTGAGAAAAAAAATTTCGTATATTATGGAAATTACGTATGAATATTCAAGTTAAATCATGTTTTGGATTTTTTTTATGAAAACTATGAAACGAAAAAAGGGAAATTTAAGACACAAAATTTAATCGTATAAAAAAAAATTACGTTTATATTCATGCAATGTTAGATGATAATTTGAAAGAAGATTTTTTTTTAATTTTATGATTTTAATAATTATAAAGGTCGTCCCGTAAACACGGCATAAACTCCGAAGAACAAGAATTCTCGCTTCGAATGAATAAAACACGTCCAAAAAACAAAACTTGTTTGATCCATAGTTTTCTAGGGAAGTGTTGAAAAAAATTTTGACGTCACTGCCGGAACATGGAATCAGAACCAGTGCCTTTTCCGGCAGGGGTCTTCAACCTTTCAGATACTGAGGGCCAAATTAAACTTTCCGTGGAGCCCGCGGGCCACAGTCATATCATGATATTCCCCGTTATTAAACCGGTCACCCATAATTATTGAACAATTTTGCAGTCTGTTTCATGAGTTAGTTTAGCTACCGTAAGAAAATTGCAACAAACAAAAAAACTAGATGTGATTGCAACAAAAAAAAAATCTTATTTACACACACAAGGTTGCGTTTCCCGTCACAGTTGAGACGCTGTATATATATTTTGTATATACTGTGTATTTAGACCATTCTCCCACTTAAAACGCCAACTTCTCTTTCTTACTTGCCCCACAAGTCTTTTCCCACACTTTGAAATCCCAGGCTGCGATCTCCGGCCTTTATGTGCCACTGGGCCATGGGCGGAGATACGGGACCCCCCCCCCCCCACCAGTGTCAAGTGAAGTTGACTGATCTAATGTATATATGCATATATGAATTGACTTCATCATCGTTTCCCCCACCAGAAATAATAACAGTGCCCACCAGACTTCCAAGTCTATCTCCGCTTATGCACTGGGCGCTCGTGCAATTTTTCTCCCTCGTCATTGGGTTCAGCTATCCATTTCAGTCAAATGGGTTGTACGTTGCATCGAGTAGATGGCTGCCATCATAGGGAGAACGACGCGAGTGACTCTATACTTGTGAGCACGGAGACAAGCAGCCTCTATAAATCTTTGCTAACTTTCTCCGACACAACTCTGACTCTTTTGAGGTAACGGAAGTAAGGTCCTTTGCATCAGTCCAGGGTTGTGAGCGGTTCATCTATCTATCATTGCACTAGATGCGACACCATAAACATTGTTTCCCGTTTAATCCACAAACTAATAATCGTATGAATACCGTTCTTTGGGGTGCAGTACTTTAATTTATATGAAGGAATAATAAGAATTCAGCAGTTTTGTTAAATCAAGTTTCTCGTTTTAACCTGGTACGTGCAGTCAAAAAATAATATAGGGTGCTCTAGAAAATAAATTAATCCAGATATTTACTGGACGCCTCTTGAACGTCAAACAGTATGGTCAGGAAAAAGTTTATTTGCATACAAGATGCATGCACCTACATTCATTGACGCCATCAATCTAACGCATAATTAAGATTTCAAAACCAATTTTTGTTGAAGTCATTAAAATGAATTTGGACGCGCATTTTCTTCTAGAAGCCTCTTTGTAGTTATGATATTCAAACTCACTTAAGACACATGAAATGTCACGTAACCCGTTTGCAAGTCCTTCAATCAATGTTAAAGGCTGTTGCGATGAGAAAAGTTCAGTTTTTATGATTGGTGATTCTTTTGATGGAAAACTACCAAGAAAAAAAACAAGAAGAAATCATTTAAGAGCATCAAACGCAATCATCGCGAATCAAGGACGATAAAAATAACGAGAAGGAAAGAATCTTTTGCAAGTTCATAGTGAAAAAAGGTTCAACCTTGGCACTCCGAATGTGCCCTTGATGATCTATTCATCCTGTATTTTTCAAAACACCGCTTTTCTTCTTTTTTTTTTTTCTCCCTACTACAGCACAACATACAAATGTCCTTGTTGTCGATAGCAAATGAGATTCATTCAATAGCCTTAATAAGGCAGATTTTGTTGTTTCTCTTAAAAACAAAATTTTCGTATTGAAACAGTTCGAGGGAAATGAATGCAGGCCGTCCATATAGAAAATGAAAAAAGTAATTATCTTGAAATGACAAAAAGTAATACCTCTCAGGGGAACAGCACTCTGTCCCACTCTTTTGCTGATCTATATTAATGAATTATGCCTTCTAAAATTGCATGGTAGTAGAATAGTATCTTCCGCGGATGGTATTGTTATATGTTGAAAATAGAAATATATTTCTCATTTGATTACTAATTTTAAATACGGCCTTAGACAGATTAACACATGGCTAGCAAAAAATAAATTACTTCCGAACAATACAAAAAACAAAATTTATGTGTCTAAAAACTACAGATGTGAAATCTGAAACTCCAATATCACTAAAATTGCAAGTTTGTAAATACCCCTCCCAACGCTGCTCTTGAAATCATACAGAAAAAGTAAGGTAATATACCTATTTCAGTATAGTTATACAAGACGATCTCAAATGGAACAGCCATTCAAACAATGATTGTAATAAAATAAGAAAACAAATCGCAGCTTTTATATAGATTAAGAAACATTAGTTCATAATCCTTATAACAACCAATGTCTGGTCCACTCACCATTGGTTCGCAAATATTTCACTCATGCCCACATGACAGCACAGCGATGTTTTTTTTTACTGCAGTCGCTGCAGAATTTCCAAATATGACCTCGTTGAAGTATGCACTGTAACCTTATAATTTGGAAGATTCCATGATTGTTGTCGGTAACATTCAATGTTTAATGCTCGTTGAACGTAAAAAATGCGTTCTACAATCTCGTAACCCACATGGGATATTGTTGCATGACATGAAATTTTTCATTAAACCCCCCCCCCTCATTGTTTACTTTCTTACCATCTTACCAGTAGAAACCTGCGCAACCAGTAGAAATCTGACATCGTTCCACGGCCATATTCTACAAACGGAATGCATTAACCCTTAAATGCTTAAAATTGTTCTTCTCAGCTGATGATTTTTTCATAGTTAATGACACGTATATATAGAAATCCTGAAAAATCATTTTTAAAAAATCTATCTCAAATTATACTGCTTATACAGGGCCTCAAAAATCACTTATAAAATAAATATGTTGAAGTAATATTACATGCCAAATATATAATGACCTTCAAACTGTAGTGAAGAAAAAAATTTGGGATGCAAACTTCCAGTGAAAACAATAAATACACACAAAACATTTTAACAAAATAAAGCGAAATCACAGCCGAACATGCTCTTCAACAACAAAGAGTTGTTTGTGTTAATTGGGGCATCTATTAGCCAATTCAAACAATAAAATGAAAAGAATATGACCTCAGCTTATGTGCAAAGTCGATTCTGAATTTTTATCTTCAAACTGCCTGCAGTAATGAACGTCTAAAAGAATCTTTGCACATATGCAAAGCTAAGCATTTAAGGGTCAAAGTGTCTCGTAATTTCATTTTTTAATGCCTCACACCAAATATCCATACCCACTCATTTCAAATGCTCTCAGTGATTTAATCCCAGATGCATGCAAAATGAATGTCGAACTAAAAAAGCATCCAAAACTACTCCCTGTCTTTTTCTATGCCAGCTTTCATCAATCCTGATTGAACATTCATGACTGGAATGACGTTTCTATTGCCTTATTCAAGAGGACCTGATTAGCCATACATGGTAAAGTTTGAAAGCAGGACGTAATCATCAGAAGACTCGCGTTCTTCGGATGTGAGGGAATGAGATCTTGATGAGAGGTACGGGTGATTTTACTTGGTAATTGCAGGGTCTTAAGAACTTGCGCGAGAGAGTATCATTCACTCAATGAACCTTGGAGAAAGGGATTTCATAGAATAAACCCAGTTATTCAGAGTATGAAACAACCGGAAAAATTACAGATTCGTTGGACTCACTGGAAGCTAACCTCAGGGCATATTCACGGAAACAAGTTCGAATTTAAAGGCGCATTTGGTAAATTTCGGAGTTGTTTTGAGAACTCACACTCAAACACACATTCCTTTATATTTATTCATAACGTAATCAAGCTTTGAAAGAGATTCAGTTTGGTTACTCCAATATTGAATTGAAACAGGTAATGTGAAACATCCATTAGATATAGTCCGTATTTCAAATTAAATTGAAATGTTTATGGATAATATTATACAGGGTGCTTAAAAAAACATCGCTAAAAGGAAAGGGCAATTCAGGCATACAGTAACAATCAAAATTCACATAGGAACATAGGTGCGCAAACACCATTTGGAAACAGCATGTGTCACTCCAAATAATACGTTATACAAGGACGACGAAGAAGAATCTTTCTACAATAATTTATTTATGAACAATACTACACAGTAGATACTCAAAGATTTTGCCAGACGTACTGACACGCGCATTGCATCGACGCTGCATGGACCGCCGCACCTTCTCAAAAATACCAGGTCTATGGTGCAACCAAGTGTATTTACAAGTTTGGGACGCAACAACTCCCTGGCAGCCTCGGATGACATTCGCGCACCTATGTTCCTATGTGATTTTGGATTGTTATCGTACGCCTGAATTACCCTTTCGTTGCGATGTTTTTTTTAAACACTCTATATAACAATTGCTTGGAAAGTGTCAAAAATAAAAATGAACACGAACATAGGCAGATTTTGGATGCATGTTTGCACTTACGTCCTAGGGAAGGGGATTTTGTGCAGGCCTTCAGGCAAAATGATTTGTAGTCCCTTATATCAGTTATGTAGGAAGAACGAAGGCAGTCTTCAAGCTCAAAAACTTGTCAGTTCCACATTACAGTACACCATGTGTGCACAAGATTGAACGATTAACCCTTTCCACGGTTTTATGAATTTCACTGATTCGCATTATAAATGGTAAATGAAATCACTAACCCCCCAATGTAAAATTCCATTTTTTTTTACAGACCTTTTTCCGGATTTCGTGCAGGTGATAGTGTTCTCCGAGAACAATAAATCAAGAAAGAGAAACTCTCGATCTTTCTTCGGTTACTTATTCTGTACGCATATTCCTGTGCTAGTCCAAAAAAGAAGGTAAGAAAAAGTATATATTTCAAACCACGTCTCTCTCCTCTTATCAAAATGTTTAAAAAAAATTACTTCACCCACTAATTCAAAGGGGTTACGGAAAATATATTCTTAAGAGAAACAAAGTTACACAAAGAGTTCGTCATCACGAAATAAGCGGCTTTAAAGGAGTTGCCGCTCTGCAGGTTAAGGAGGCGAGATATCTCGTAATTGCCTCTGACAAGGTTAAGTAGGCAAAAGATATCTCGTAAAAGTCACTGAAAAGGTTAAAAAAAGCATATCTCGTAATTACCGAAATAAAACATCAAGCTAGGCAGGATATCTCGTAATTGCCGAAAAGCAAAGCATCAAGTTAGGCGAGATATTTCATAATTGCCGCTGAGAAGATTAAGGAGGCGAGATAGCTCGCTAGTTATTGACTGATTCAATAAGTATCAAGCACCGATTCCTGAGAAAAAACAATTCACTTCACTTAGTATGTTTTTAGTATAATGCTGTCATCAATATGGACTGAAAAAGAGTGTTTTTGCTCGATCTTATGAGAACTTTAAATATTGGCTACAATTTGTTTCCAGTGGCTTCTGCTGGCATGAACGCAGTTGCTCAAACCTCTTCGCCTTCAAGTTCTCCTCGGAAACGCGATGAGAATTATTTTTATGCATGCTTTTCAGATCCGCCTTTTCGAAGTTTGAATAACCTATTGTGCTGATTTCAACCGACACCGTCACCGTTTCTTCTTCTCGGATGTTTGGAGGAAAATAATAGATTGACACGAAGCTAAATCTGGACCCAGTTGATACACACACACAATACGAGCATTATGTGTGTTTGTTTTGACAACGTGATTGCGAATATCCAAATTCACTGAAACAAAAATGAAAAACCACTGTGACACCGGGGCCTACACACAGCCAAACTTGTTTTCTATTGAAAAACAACATTTCAATGGTTTCACGACCTCTGTTTCAGCTGAATGTAACTGTTTTTCTTACCCTTAACATTGAGAAAGAGGTTTCAGGGACGCGAAATAACGTTCTAAAAATAATCAAAGATTTGATCATCTGGCTGTGGAGCTCCAGTGACTCATTTCCTCGCCAGACTAAATAAACACTATTTTCTAGCCAAATTTTTAGATGTAGTGCATCGAAAACATTTTGCAAATTGCAATTATTTTTTGCGAAATAATTTCCTCTGATTTCATTCAATGGCAAGAAAAAGGATATTTCTGCAAGTGTTTGAAAAGTTTTGGTCTTAGGGCATCTTCTTCAACTTCAGCACTTTCATGTTTTACATACCTGTCCACAGGGCGTCTCGTAAATTCTGCCGAGCGAGGGTCCTCGCGTGGAGTTTTAGAAGCATCTGAAGAACCATAAATCACCATAATCTAATAATGGAACTTCTTTTATCACTAAAACGATGGGAATATCGAGCTAACTAGAACGATGGATAGCGGTCATTTTAATCGCAGTCGGAAAAAATCAATACAAATTATTTTTCTTTACCTAAACTTCTTAATATAGTATCTATTCGATCTCTGCTTTTTTTTTCAATAAACCCTTGTTCGTGTTCCAATTTTTTTTTTTTTTTTTTTTTTTGTGGAATTTTCAACAAAAGGGTTTCTTACGACAAAGACTTGATTTCGTGTTTTTTTTTTGTCCGTTTTTTTTAGAAAAAGGTTTGATTGATTTTTTGAGCTCTTGCAACATTCGTGGCTGCATTTTAACTTGGCAGTCTACTAACAAGGTTTGAAACATAATACGGTTCAGAAATATAAGACGACATTGCATGCGTGGAATGAATAAACCTTGAATAGCTCCCAATGATCAATGTAAAATGCCAATCACATTATGGACTGAATGAATTTATTTATTCGAAAACATCAACGACATAAATTAGTTTAAAATTAAAATTTCATAATCTGTGATTTCAATTTTGTGTGCGCATAATACTTAAGACCTAGATTTTCTCTGATTACCAATTGTAAAATTATTTTTTTGCTCTGCCGAAAACATATGTTGTGAAATAATGGTTCCCCCACATCATCCAGCAGGGCCCCTAGACTGGGATCTGTGGTGTATCACCCGGAAGCCCCCTCCCCTATAGTGAGTTTATAGTGTGAAGAAACAAGGAAAAAAATAAGAATCATCTCTACCCCCTGGCTGGAGCCCTGCCGTTGGCTACAATCATAAAAAATGAAAATTATTTTTGTCGTGCAAAATTTTACCAATGAATGCAATGTAGTAAAAGTGCGCGAGAAATCTGCCCATTTCCGCATGTTTTGCAATCATATTAGTTAAATATCTCTATAGCGGTCAAAACGACCTGTGCCGTCGTTCTAGGTAGAATATAATTTTACTACCAAACTAAGAAACCTAGAACATTCATATTTTATGAATTTGAGCCAAAATGATAAAATGCATAAAATTTCCACAACCTACGATAAACCGTTCGGGCGTAATCGTATGTCAAAGTAGCTTAGCGGCCAAACTTACAACTTCCGTCGTTGCTTGAGAAACGCTTCTTTTGAGGACGTCTTGAACACGTAACCAGCATGATGACAACAACAAAGAACAACTAATAAGTGTATTTCTCTAATAATTCGAAGGTGCGGTAACCCAGGTCAATAAGATACTCGCCTAAAGTACTAAAGAATGTTTAGAGGTATGGTGAGTTCGATACCTGGTTCGTCTTTGTCAGAAACTTTCCTGACACAGGGGTGTAGCAGAAATGGCGGCGTAGCCACAGAAAAAGATTGCTTCCGCAGGGAGTGCCACATTGGGGGTTAATGCACCAACCTCTCGGCAAGTATAAAAAAATATCTGCCGTCCGGAATCAACAATAAATTGTAGGTCCCAGTCTAATTAGCCCTCGTGTACAGAAAATGACCGTGATGCGATAAAAATAATATTTATGCGCATTTGTCTTCTGCATAAAAATATCGGAAAAGTATCTGCCACAAAAACATGAGAACCGCCTGCTGCCACCTATCAAATAAAAACAAACCTATCTGTTATAATTTTTTAAGTAAAGTTAGTTGGTTTCAAACCGGTATGCAACGTGAAAATGAACAAAATGTTATGATACCATGCATCATCTATTTTTGTGCTGCCTTTCCTGAGTACATTTCACGCGCTAAAATACCTGTTACGAGTTTTTTTAAGTTTGCCGCACAATCAGTTCTTGTAAGCACTAAGAACGTATCAATCCATATTCTGGCGTGTAAAAAATTTACGCCAGTATGCAGTATAAAAGCAACCGATATACGACATCATACCACATATTGATCCTTTTCATGTTGCACACCGGTTTAAAACCAACAACTAATTACAACAAATTCAAACTAATTACAGCTTCGAAAAATTACAACAAATAGTTCTGTCTTTATTTTATAGGTGTCAGCACTGATCTCAGCTCCAGGGAGGATATAGGTTGGTGATTTTCCACTAACGAGCTTGATGCAACCACTGATAGCCAGCGCCTTCATTTCCAACCCATCTCATCAAATGGCAGTAAATTGCCTGATAGTGATAAGGCCAAAATTGGTGTTTGGTGTAGTAGTGGTCCCAGCGTGCAATCCAGGAATAACATTTATGCTCATTTAAGTTTGAAATCATGCCATAGTAAACTGCATGAGTACTCTTCCCCTGATTTTCTTCAAGATCCCTGATATAAAGGACATTAGAAGTCTTCACGGAAATCCGTAATACTTTTTCTCAATGTTACGGAACGCATACCAAAAATTTAAAAAAAATAAATAGAAATTCGTGGTGGCAAATCACTAAATTACATTACTATTGTATCGAAAGTAAGCAAAATATATTCTAATTTCTTTAATCTAAGGAAGTCATAAAAACTGGATATCCAACAAGAAAAAGGAATTATATCACTTATTTTTGGGCACGTTATAGACGTAGGTCACGACTTCCGAAAAGGCAAAAATAAAGACCATTTCCTTTGAAGCAATGTTCGAAATGAGAAGACAGATAAATAAAAATATAAGTAAGAGCTCTAAGAAGGCGAAGAATTCGAGGCTGAATTCTTAAGAACCGTGAAAATATCTCCTTTTGCCATAAGAAATTTGATGGCAGCCTTGCGAGAGAGAGAAAAAATAGTTATTAATAACTTAGAGGAGAAAAGGAATTCCTACGATATTAACTCTTACGCTTGTGCCATCCTAACACATACAAGTATAAAATATAATGACGTTTTTTTTTTCCCTCGAACATATGGATCAGCGCGAAACATAATGGTCCTTAAAATTCTTCAGTAAAGTTTTCTGTTGTCTTCATTTTCTGCCTCAAAATAGCTCTTATCATTAGTTTTTTCGTGTGTGTATTAAAGAAAAAATTTGTTAATTATATTCGTAAATAGCTTTATAGAAGGAAAAAAATAATTTTGTATCCAAATTTTGCTACTTTTAGCGAAATTATCTTTTAATCAGATTATGTATTTCCACTATTTTCAGTGCATTTGGCATTTAAGTAGATTTCTGTACAGATTTTTTCGGGGGGAACCATGCATTACCTCTAGCGCTTGTACTGATGCATTTGTTCCGTAGACAAATAAAGTGTTGCATTATGTAACGCATTTTTCTTGAAGAATATTTTCATACATTCTGGAAATTAAAAAATATCCTCTTAGAAAAACTCTAATACCTCTTACCTAACGAATTATTAAATAAATTTATTGCTCAATTGTGACGAGATTTTTGTGGGAAAATAAGAGATTTTTCGTAATACTATTACGATATATCGTCTGATGCTGTGTGGCCGTATTCCTAGGATGCATTTGACATGAAACGCCGTTGAGACCGGTTGCATCGTACCGTAATTGCTTTCCACCCCGTCCTTAATAAAAAGTTATTTTTTCTAGAGCAAAGTGTTATCTGGAATTGATACCTTGCAATTTTCCAACCTTGTGCAGCAAACACAAACTGTACCCGTAGAGTGGTAGTTGCAAAACTTCGCAACCGTGGCTCCCTTACCTTAGTTATTGTTCATAGGCGACTCCACACAACAGTCTCAAGGAAAGAAACCGCTTCTTGGGATTGAAGAGGCACACATCAATATGGACAATTCACCGCGATGCCCTAGAAACTGCTACGCACACTTTGAGGAACCCACTGCCGTAGAAAATTTCTCACGATAGAGGTGACAGAGTTTCTATTTCACTATATCATCATGCATGACCCCCATATCCTAGAGTAGAGCCTCTATGCAACTTCTACTTCACCACACACCAACACTTTGGTCACATCTTCATAAAACAACTTACTAACGATCGAGTTGGGTCGGAAATTTTCTCTGTAGAGAAAGTCATGTTATATATGATTTCTGTCCTCGTCTTAGAAAAAAGAGATATTCAATAGATGGCGCAAAAATTTGAGCAATTTGAAATTGAGTTATTTGTTCGTATGATTTATGATTGAAATAATCAAAATTAAAACCAAAAGTTTGAATTAAGAGCAAAAATAATGACTCGTACCTAATCCGCAATATATACAGGATGTTCCATAAATCCGTAAATAGTTAAAAACTTTATAAAAATTGAAGGAATTCGTATACAGTGATACATAGGCCAACGAAGATGTTTCAAATTCGTTTCAAAATTATGTTCGTTTGCCGAGATGCGATTTCCCATAGTGTTCTATGTAAAATCGTTTAATTCCTATGTGAAATCGTTAAGTTTTATAAAACAGTAAGAGTATTATAAAAGACAAAACTAACCAAAGGCTAAGATGAACAGCTTCCAACTGAATGAAGGAGAACTTAAAAGAGCATAAAAACTGAAGATCTTTTTCTTAGTTCACAACATTTACACAACGTTTTGCTCAATGTTTTTACAGCGTAGTCTTGTACCATGTCTCCAAATTCTATTCAAGGGAAACTTGTCAGAAGCTGAATCTTCATCAGAAGCTGGCTTCTGACTCTTTGCGGGAGGAGAATTTAAAAATCTGACAATTGAACTTTTTTTTTAATGTTCTGGAGTTCTCCAATTATGGCACACAGTATCACACTGTTTGTGTTCTCATTCAGTTGAGCATTGTCTATAAGAAGTGAAGCTTTTTCGCGCGCGGTTTTTCTCCTCTAAAATACGTATTCACTGTGAGTCCGATCATGATCCCCACATATTACCTCTAGACTAGGATCTTTGGCGGGAGTCTGATCAGATTTTCAACGGGCCCCACTATAGTGAATTTGTGGTGTGAAAACAAAACAAAGATATAAGAATCGTCCCGACCAAAAGCCCTGTCAGCTCTCCTCCCCCCTCCTTGTGAGGACCATGAATTCGGCACTTCCATGACCACTGATCAGTTAGATGCTGAAAGCCTTGTCACTGTAACAAAACTTAAGTCTGGACCTTAAAAAAAATTATTTTCTGTAGTGTACTTTCAGAAGCTTTCTGTAAGAAAAATTCAGGTTCCCCAGTTTGACATAAATTCGTAAGGGGTCATTCAAGTATTACGTAAGCATCGAG
Organism: Pholcus phalangioides; assembly: GCF_987345545.1. Classification (NCBI taxonomy): domain Eukaryota; kingdom Metazoa; phylum Arthropoda; class Arachnida; order Araneae; family Pholcidae; genus Pholcus; species Pholcus phalangioides. The sequence continues at coordinate 29,379,569 of NW_028301602.1, forward strand.
TGGGGGGGGGTTCGGATTTGCTGACTTTTGATGACAAGTGGGGGAGGGCAGTTTGAAGGTTTGTTACGCCATCAACCACCCCTTTTTGAAGATATGAAATATTCTAAGCAGCTGACGAAATTTTGCTGATGGGGGAAGGGGAGGTCATGCTTACGTAATACTTGAATGACCCCTAAGTCGTGAATGACTTTTAACTTGGAAGATCTCGTCCAAAAATTTGTCGTGTTTGCGCTTATAACTGAATTGAATCTGTATTCGAGTGTGAAAATTTTTGACAAAAAATCTTCATTAGCCAAGGCAGAAAAAACCCCGGAAAAAATCTTTGTTAGCCGAGGTATCACTGTATTTGAATGCGATTTTTTAAAAAATTTCCAAGGGGAGATTTGTTTTTTCTCTCCCATGCTATATGAAAAATTAATTTGAATTTATGTCGATAGAAAGCGCTGCATAAATGAAAGTCACTGGAAATAAGCAAATCAGAGGCCCATACAACGCAGGGTGCAGTATTAGCTCATTTCCGGTCACTGGCATTCACGTAAGGTTTTCATTGTGAGGTTGACATGGGTTGGCAAAGCACTATTGGTGAAGTTGTTTCACCTCATTCACGAATTGCCGGCTGACTGAAGCTTTACGTACGATTCGAACGCAGACGAGATTGAAGAAAGTTTCAGGTCTACTTCCTCCTCATTCGAGTTTACGCGGCGTCCTCTATCGACGGAAATGCAAACTGAAATTTTTTTTGTACCAAAAAAGAAAAAAATAGACCCCTCTGTAAAAGAATAACATTTTCGCGAACCGCATTTAAATAACACTTCAATTTCTACGGACTTTTAAACTACTTACGAAATTTTATGGGGGGCACTCTGTATTATTACTCAAATTTATTTCGTAACTAACATCTGCGTATAGATGCTGTTCTCACAAAAATTATTTAACCACCAGATACAGACTCAAGTTCTCAACTTACCATGTTTGTCTCTATATTGAAGTTATATGTCTACAGTATTCCCAGATTCCCTTGAAAAATTTAAAAAAAACCAGTACGTTTCTGAATATTTTATGGTTTCAAGATAACACGGCGATGCATATTTATAGCTTCCTTCACAAAAACTGTCACGGCTGACACACAAACTCTATCTAAATAAGAAAAGATATACACCCGCCAAAACTGTATTCTGCCAACTCCAGACGGTCCCGAAGGGGGAATTGGAACCGAGAGTATTCGAATACGATGTTCCTCCAAATTGAAATTTTCCAGAATTTTCCGCAAGAAAAACTTTCCCTTTTCCATGCAGGGTCGAATGCTCGAGAATTCAAATGTCTATATAAAAATGTATTTTTACAAGTAAAAGCTGTGTGTGTGTGTGTCATAAAATCTATACGTTTTTTTTTTACGAGTCTTCGAGACAAGAACCATCAAAATTACTCAAAAATCACAGACATAACCGTAACACCATTAACGTGTCCGAAAGACATCAACGATAATCGCACCTCGATATCGTCTCAAGGGTACTATTTCTGAAAGAAATAATTTCCTGAGAATAATACGGGGGGGGAAAAAAAAGCGGAGGGGTTTTCTTAGAGTGAAATAAAGGGTTGGGAATCACTGATCCATCAGATAATTCCAGACAAAACTTTTATTTCGTCGAGACCGAAAGTACTTTGCTCAAATATTTTCCAACGAGACCCCAGAGATGGAGTGTTAATGCCTCGGTGAACGCTATAGTGAATATAAAAGAAGAAAAAGAACTATATGTTTTCCGTTGGTGTTTGTTGTGTTGAGAGAACACAAAAGGCACATTGCATTGCTTTATGTATGGACACAAAGAACTAGTGAAAGATTCTATAGGGAGGAAAAAAAGAAGTGAGAACTTTTCTATTTTTGAATTTCTTTTGGGTTTCACTGGCTCCGGAAGAATTTCTGTCATCAGTGGTGGTGGTGGAATCCGATGCTTCAATGCCATAGGATTTCGTTTTTATCGCCGTAAAACACATTTTACTTTCAAGAGTCTTGGTGTGTTTGCAGCTTCATCTTCAATGAATTCTATGAAAATTCTCTCGACGGAATTATATCTTCTTAATGCTGGAGAAGAAGAAGAAAGAGAGAGAAGAGAAGAGATTGACTGGCTTTACATAATTTTATATACACACTCATAAAATGATTTATATCCACAACCAAGAGTTACATCTGTTGTAGTAGAAGTTACATTCATATTTGCGATTGAATTTCAGTTATTTTGAAGTTGTTTTATTAGGGGTCGTAGTCCAAATGTTACGCCATGATGCCCAATATCGTTATTTTATAAAGAAGGTGGTCTGCGCTCCGTTCTACTTGCTCGTGGGGACGCTGCGCTCAGCAAATAGTTTCGGCCAATCTATGTTGCCGCTACTACTACTGAACCAGATATGCATCTCGTTGTTGCCGCTACATAATTTCAAAAGTTTAATAATTTCAAAACAAGGTGAAATTATTTTGAAATTATTTAACGCTAAATAATTTCAAAACAAGGTGCAGTACTGTCTCGAAATTTGTTGTTATAAAGAGTAAAATAATTCGTGCAGTTCTGGAATTCATCCCGAAGTTCTGCTACGTATGTTCTCCAACCTTCATTTTCGATGCGTACTGCACAGCGCATGCTAACAGATGACCAAACTGTCCAAATTTTATGGCACAGTATCTAAATATATTCAGAAAAAATGTTTCCGCTATCATTTCTTAACTGAAGTTTATGTCGTTGAGTTTCATAACAAATTGATAAGGCTTTCCTTTAGTTTCATAATTTCCTGATGAATGGTTAAATCTATAGGCAGCTCAGAACTATTGGAATTCAGTCATCCCGTGACTTACAAACTTCTCGAGTTGCGAACTAAAATGATTGGTGAATCCCAGATCGACCTTGGTGCCAGCCGACAAAAATTATTGAAATAGACTCTTCCTGTTCTGCCAATCTTGGTATTCAATGGAAATTATGTGTTTTTAAAGAATAATGTAGAAATAAACCATCTAAAAGTTTAATTATATATATATATATATATGTTCCATATGCATACCGATGGTTTTCAGCCCATGGCCTTATGTGCCCTTTGAGACCCTGGGCTATGATATTCAAAGCAGGCCATAGGCAAAATCCACAGAAAGAAATCCATTTAATTAGTTAAAATTGCCCTTGGATGTGGGGATCCGGTAATAGAAAATTGTCAAAAAACGGGAACCGCGGGACGATAAAAAATAGTCCTGTTCTAGGCTCGCTGGACGCATTGGGATGTACTTTGATGCAATTGTGTTTAAGTTTGCGCATGCCATTCGAATATCGCATCGGTACGGGAGATTTTTAGATCAACATCTTGCGTGGTTCGTACAGTGCATGAAAAGTATTTGCTCAGGAATTGTTCAAAATACCCATAGACAATTTTAAAGGCCTTGTGAAAGACCGAATTCACAAGGGCTTCTTGAAAAACTCAAGATATCGGTGACTTGACCTGATCAGAATTTACGAATACTTCAAATACGGATGGTACTCGGAATGGAATCTGCTCATAAGATGGGTTGGGGGTCATCCGTTTCAGGTGCGCGAAGTGCGATGGTCAACCTACCGAATTTGCTTTCCTCACGTAAGGAATGCAGTTTGCGGTCCTAAAAAAAATGCTATTCGTTTCATTGCGCACAATCACCCACATTCATTATAGAACAAGATCAACTCATATTGTACAAAAAAAAAAAAAAAATCAAGTATAAACAAATCTGTGTCCTGTGATCGATTTCTGAAGGAACCTCTGACATAAGATGATGTTACAAATAATAATCATGATTATGATCTGCTTTGATAACATAATACCTTTGTAATGAAATTGTAATAATTGAAGGAAGAATCGAGAAATCTTCAGTATAAGCTGCAAAAGAAGTGAGAACTCATGAGTGGAAAGTGTTAAAAACTTCTCAAGAAAGATCTCAGTAAATTTAATCTCAACTATTTCTATATTAGGTTTAAAGGAAATTGAATTTAAACAAAAATCCCTCGAAAATGAAAAAAAAAAATCCGATAAGAGAAAAAAAAATTCAACTCTTCATAAATTTAATTTTCTCAATTGTTTAGGTAACCACATATAAACGAAAACGAAATACATTCTGACCTAGACCCTCCCTCACAGAAAAAAAGGAAAAAACTCGCTGTTTTTATCATTTAGTTTCCCGAAACTTTGAAGTCTTAAAAATATTAGTAAATCAAGTATAAAACCCAGACATTTGTTAAAAAGTTAGTCATTTAAAAACTATTATAAACTTATTACTAATTTACAGTTTTTGTGACGTCTTATAATGTAGATGGGGAAACCTTACTCGTTTTTTGTTTGTTTCTGATTGCAGGTAAATCCCGATACTTGTGTAATAAAATATATTTTTAAATGCATTTTTGCAAATACAGTCGGCACTGCTTAAATGGATATCACCGATTTCAGCACATAATACCCGATTGTGTGAGAAACAATTCAATTGCTGTTTATCACCGTTCTTATTGTTTATATATTGAAAATTGATGGAGGATCAATATTAATAATGCTTCCTTAATAAATCATACATCAAAATATGAAATTAAATTAAACAATAGAACTTCCCATACCGGACAAGCCCTATTAGCGGACACCTCTCATCAGTGTTATCTAAAAAAATAATATTTCAGAGCGATTTCATTCCTCTCTCTCCAAAATTTTAAGGAGCAATTTTGTAAAAAAAAAAAAAAGGTGGGGGGGGGGTATTTTCTTTCATGACAAACTGAGAAATAACTCTATAAAAAAATTACCTAAAATTTTGAGAATTTTCACTCCTGGCCGAAATTTGGAGGAGTAAAATTGAATTTTGATACGTCAATTACAAATCCAGTTGCATATTGGCGAACACTGCCTCGAAATTAACGGGCTTTTTTTGCACAATGTCGATATTGACCTCAATGGATAGGAATGTACATTAAACCCCCATATCGACATTTTGAATAAAAGGACGATATGGGCCTTTGTATATTCCTATCCACATCAAAGGACACTTCTCGTGAGCGAACAAAATTTTCTGTCCCATAGGTGTCCGCTGTCGAGAGGTTTCCCGTATTGAATTGCAACGACCACAATACCTGGCACACATTCTTAGTTTTTACGAAAGTTATGGGCTCAACAGAGAGGGGAAACATGAAATAATTAAATGTACGTACTGAAGATAGTTTAGATACTTCGAGGCCTGTAAAAACTCTCAAGTGTAGATTTTTTACTAAGTTTTATTTTTGCAACATATTTGCCGTCGATTCCAAACGTTTCATCCAATAAAAATAGTGATTGATGGAAATTAACAGTTGTAGTGTAAATCATAATATTCAATTAAGCGGAAAAAAGTTTGCTGAACGTATTCGACTGAACGGGGAACTTTAACATTGTGTCTATGAAAGAAACTTTTGTTTAAGAGGACTTTATCCGTTTAAGCGAAGTTGACTCTGTATATGTACAAAAACATTTACATTTTTAAAAGTACTACAGAGTGGATGATGCAATTTTAATGAACGTGAGGTTAGACAAAAATTTAGGCAGTATTTTCTGACGTATTGTAATGTTGCTGTTTTTTAACACAGCAGTGTTAGAAATGACATTTTCGGAAACACATGGTACTACTTTACCGCACACCAGCTCCGGTCATATCGCCATACGAGAATTTCCGAGCAGTGGAGTTGGGTGGAAATGAAGGCGCCATCTATCAATGGTTGCCCCAGGCCTAGTAGGTAAACCGATTGTTTTAGATGACCCTCCCCTTCCCTTGGATTCCAACCTAAGGACCTTGACGTTAAACTCGATGGTGGAAGACTAGAATCTTACCACTGCACCACTCGTGGGCTGAACATACGGTACTGGAATGTTTAACGATAACGATCACCTCAATATAACAACTTTATCAAAATAACACCAACCCTTCCTCTGTCCCGAATTGCTTCTATATATATATTTATTTTATAGCAATATTGCAAAGCTGCAAAACGTGCGAGAAAATGTCGGGGAGGAAAAAAACTGCTCTATTACTCTCTATACCCAGATTTTTTTTCAACTACACATAATAAAACTAAATGACTCCATTCTTAACATGTTCATTTTTAAGAAACATCAACGCTTCAGACTCACTTCATCAGATTCAAGATGATTGTCGTTTCATAAACCGTCGTTGTTGAAGATTGTCCAAGATTGGGACCTACATCCGTAAAACTGGAGTATTTCTCGGGCATTCTGCCAGAGAAGAGACTTCCATTACTTTGAATAGCGGTTGCGTGTCTCCGGCCTATCATTATTGAGTCACTTAGCGTGAAACACTCTCTCACAGAAACGTTCACGTGATTTCACATGTATGCGACTTCATACGTAACGCTTAAATGTTCATATTGTTAAATAATGTTGGTTATTGTTTTTAATTTAATTTTATATACATATATTTTTTTTTAAAATATTAAAACACCTAAATTTGTAAGTGTTCTGCAATGTGTATTGTGTTCCTATACACTTCTAGGCACAATTGCGAATATAAACTCGAACGTAAAGTCGGAGAATAAATGTATATGTTACGATAAATGTGATAAATATCGGTTATTATACATAATGACTAGCTATCAGGCATACTTACCAATAATCTTGGCAAGTTTGATAAATTTATCACTGGCGAATATGCAATCACTTTCATACCCACACACACACAAGCGTCGTTGGTAAATTTTATAAATACTGAAAACATTGTCACTTTCCGAAGGTTTTTATCAGCTGGCTGATGCGAAGAGGAATTTTGGGAAAGAGAGAAAATTCAACTGCCCTTGCGGGGAATCGAACACACGTCTTCCCACTTGCCGGGTGAACGCCCTAAACTACAAAATTATCACTTTCACGGGTAATTATGCATAACACCCTAAAGTAATTGGTGACCCGCAGCACATATACTCATCACCTAAGTGACCAGTGGCACAGTTTCAGATTTCTCAGACGACCCACGGCATATTTTTCCAGATCACTTAAGCGGCCGCGATGCACAGTTTCATATCACTGAAGTGATCCATGGCACATTTCCAGATAACTTAATTGGCTCGCGGCGCATTTAAATATCACATAACCATTTTTTTTTAATCATTTTTGTCGCACCACGGTCATTTTCTGCACACGAGGGCTAATTAGACCGGGACCTACAATTTATTGCCGAATCCGACAGCCTTGCTTTTTTATACTCATCAAGCGTTTGGTGTGCGAACCCCCCTTGATGGTGGACTCCCTGCGGTAGCAATCTTTTTCTATGGTCATGTCTCCGTTTCTATTGCAACCCTGTGACAGGAAAGTTTTCTGACAAGCACGAACCGGGTACCGGGTATTGAACCCGCGACACCTCTAAACATCCTTTTGTACTTCAGGTGAGTATCTTATCGGCCTGGGCTACCTCGCGCACTAAATATCACATAAGTGAGCTACGGCGCTGTTCCAGATTACACTAAGTGGCATTAATTTACATTAAGTTATTAAGTGGCCCGCTGCGCGTTTTCAAATAAACGACGTGGCACCCCACTATCCTAAAAATTAAGCACCCTTGTTTTATATGTTTTCATAATTATAATTTAACGCGAGTTAAATTATGGAAGGTCAAGAATCATGTTGAATTGAGGTATATCAAATCATTTCTATAGTTTTCCCTTCAGTGTATATGCTATGCTTTGTATTTTTTTTTTTCATTCCATTATTATGAATTGATCATTCTTTCCGCTCATCATTTTATGTGATAAAGGATCAATGAGAAAAATGTAATGAGGAGAGAGTCATATTCATGTTCGGTTCTGGTTTACGTTCGAAAAAATATAGAGTTTTCAGATAAAAAATTTGGACAATAAAAAAAACTAATATTTTATGGAGAGGAAAATAAGAAAATTAATGACACCCCTCATTATATAAGTTACTGGACAAAAAATACCGTGAGATGATAAAGTAGAATCGGAAGCCAAGTCGAGGAAGAGAGCGGAATGTGTCTCTGCTGGGAGGAAGAGGCCTCCGAAAAGTTTTCTGTAATGAAAGACGATGGTGGACAATGTGCTGATGATGAGCAATGATGATCATGAGCTGTTCCTTGCGATAACGGCCGGTAATGAGCTTGAAGCGGCATCTGGCTCGTGACGGCTCATTATAGAAGATCACTTATACCGCTCTCGCAGGGTTACCTCGTGTTTGCCACTTTCTATAGTTAGGATTGATTGAGCCGATGTCAAGTGTCGAACCGACCAGTTATAAGTCGAGATCATAATAGAATCAGAATACGTTTTACTATGATAAATAGAAGGTGAAATCCAAGGGTCTCACTTACTTTCCTAATTTCGTAATTAATAGATGATTGTGGAGGTAGGTGTGCGCGATTTTGGCTTCCCGTGCTTTCCTATAGGAAAAAATCTCGTGGCTTCAACCTTTTCAGTACTCACGGTATTTTAAAGTACCACCAACTTCTCAAACCCCATAACATGCCAAGCATATGTTGTTGGGTGTTGATATTTTGAAATAAAAATGCTTAAGTAAAAATATAACTACTTTACGATTACCAAATGACCACAAAAGAGTGGGACTATTAGTTATTTAAAAATATGTTAATTAATAAAATTCAGTTGGAAGTTTCGCCCCCTGTAAACGTGTTTACTATGATAAAATACTTGAATTGTACTTGTTTTGTACTCTTGCTGGTGCTGACATCTGACTTCCATATTTTGAAGTAAAGATGGTAAATACTTAAAGTTTCTTGTTATGTGAGAATCATGTTGTAGGTTTGCCTGTTCTCCGCGGAGAGGCTTTTTTAAATGAGAGACCGGCTCGGATTCATGCCTTGAGGTTGGAAAACCGCAGAAAACCCCCTTCAACAGACCACCGCTGTGCGTCAATAAGGTTCGAATCTGCATCCTCACGATAAGAGTGACAATGTGCACGATGCCCATAAGACCGCATAGCGGCCACGATACTGCATTGCATTAATTCAGTATTTTTTCATAAAGTTTCCCTTTATAAAATTTCATTATTCATTCAGGAAAACCCCCTGCTGCACAATAAGGTACTGACTGACTGAGGTAGATACATTCTCGAGTAGTAATGATTTCCAAGAGAACGTTATATAGAACTTAATTTCAATAATTTGTTATATTACACCCGAATAATCCAGGATAGGTGAAAAGAAAATGACACATTTTGAAAATTAATAACTTTAAAATGCCTGATAAAATACTTATAATGGAGTAGAGGGCTTTTTTCCCTCGTGCAATTTGAAAATAGTTAAAAATTTCACTCACAGATGGAGCATAAAAATTGACAGCGTAGATGGCGCAACAAATAAACAAATTGTACAACATTGAATTCAACAACAATCCGTATAAAACAACTTGAATGGAGGGAAAATAAAGTTGGATATTAAATGCTTTCAAAAATTTTAACAAAATTTTTAACAAATAATATCAGTCTAACCCTATTTTTTTTGGATCTTGATATAAGCTGTTTTTGCATTTTGGCATACTTTGTTTGCAGCTATTCGGGTAGAACAATTGGATGCAATCTGAAAATACCGCCTATAACCTGTGATCCAAAAAGTGCTCATATTCAAGGAATGATAGTTTTATGCAAAGCAAATCGTAAAAAATATTATGCTCCGTTTGCGTTCCATTTTACGTGCTCAATCCGCATGAAACCACTTGAATAGAGGGAAAAGAAGTTGGATTAAAAATGATTTCAAAAGTTTAAACAATTTTTAACAAATAATATCAGTCTAAACTGAGGATTAGTCTGTTGCCAGGCATTTTATTAAAATTTATATTTATTCAGATTTATGTTGAATTTTTTTTACTTAATTATAAAATTTATTTGAAAAAAAATGAAACATCGATGGATCTTGTAAGTCCTTGGATAATATATAAATTGTGATGGTTTGTTTTGCGTTGTATTATTTTCTTTCGCGTAAAATAAATTTCCACTGAAATTTAATCTGCAAAAATGATAAATTTGAGACCCATTACTCACCGCCATTAAGTTAACAAGAAATATTTAATATTCACTGATTTATTTCATTCATATTAATTCAACCTTCAAAGATACTTTAAATTGAAGGTTATCAGCCAACCAAGTTAAATTACGGCCATAAAGCGAAAAAAATAATAATTTAAGAAATATATATTTTTTTTCTTATAATTGTTCTTCGAGTTATGACCTGCTTAGCCACGATTTTGTAATTACAGGGATACGTTTAAAATTCTTTGGGATAACAAGTTTTTCTTTGGAAATAGTGTTTCTTCATGAAAACGCTTAATTTTCCGTATCTGAAAAAATTTCTACCGAGCCATAAATACTGAAAGGAAATGAGGCGAGAAAAAAATTTAAATTCCTTCAGTATAGAGGGAAAAAACAGTTAATTTTTTTTATATAAATATTTCAAATGGAAGGTTATTCGAATTTTCGATACTAAATTTTTATTACCGTTTTTGTAAAAGAAAATTTTGCATCACATTATTATTCCTTATAAATAATATCGGGTTATAAAAGTACGAAAAATAAAAACTTGAGAGAATCTAATAAAATGTAAAATTCACTCTATATTGGTTTTTGTTCAAGGGGACCTCATATCTTTAAACATAGTCGAATTGTGTCAAATACTATGCTCTAGTAAGTGTTCCTTAACATTTTTACAACCGTGGACCGGTGATAGTGATAGGAACCGAGAGACACCCAGACGTTGTCACATTCGATGATATAAGCACATTGTCCCTGAGGACTCGGGTGCCTCCGGGAAACCTAGCCATTTATTAAGCTTGAACAAGCTATATAAGTTATATATGGGCAGTTTCCGTTATGCTCATCGCCAGAAAACAAGTATAAAATTTATGATCGAAAAATGGTGATTGAGGTGAATAAATCACATAATCGTCATAATCGAAAATAGTTCTTGACGAAATTTGATTTGCTTCTTGCTATGAAAATCCCTGAAGAGAACTTCAGGGATTTTCATTGGCACTTTTCATTGATTGATAGTAACTGATTCAATCTGCAGCTGGATTGATCCAATCGCTGCACCGCGTTGTTTGATTCAGTCCAGAAGACATTTGTCAGACTCAACAACGCTACTTGTAATCCGCTTCTCGGTAAGCCCGCGTGGATCATATCTATAATCCAAGATATACGGAAGACTGGATGTTGTGAAGATATTTATTATTTGAAATGTTAATTTTTTTTTTAAGGAAGGAAAAACTCATCTCTGCCTCTAGGGGAGTCGAACCCGGGTCCCTCGATTGCCGGACGAGTGCTCTGACCACTAAGCTACAGAGGAGATAGAGATTTTCCTTCGCTAGAGCGTTCTTCACAACATCCAGTCTTCCGTATATCTTGTATTAACAAGTGAAGAGTGACATTTATGTGATATATCTACTTTATAATCGACTACTCTGGCTCATCCTCTTCTCTAAACAGATGTGTGAGCTCGCTGTCAGGGTGTACTTGACGTCTTATTCTGGTAGATCTGTTAACAGGCATGGGTGACTATCTGGTTCCGGTTCCGTGTAGCTCTGATACCATGTGGATGCTGCTCCGGAAAGCAGACCAGTCTACGTATTTTACTTTTTGAATCCTCCCGCTTCAGAATGGACCGGTGGACCAGTGAAAAAAGTTGAACATTTTCGCGGACCAGCGGAAATCTGAGAAATAATTTGTGAACCTGTGAAAATCGGAACAAGTAATTTTCGGACCGGAAAAAGCAGCAAAAAAAAAATAAAATAAATAGGAGAGAAAATAAATATTAAACGCTATTTTAAGCCAGTAAAATATAAGTTAAGAAGAGAAGTAATTTATGGACTGAAAAATAAATAAATGAGAGAAATAACTTACGGACTGGTGAGAAATAAATAATAAAAATATTGGTTCCAACAACAGACTTTCGGATTACTTACGTTCATTATTTCTAGTGACGAAAATAATTGACTATGTCCTCGCCACACTGCTTTTTCGAATACACAAATTCCTTATAATGTTTGTTATGGGCATTACTTTTTCTCCACCAGCTCGATGGGTACGTTGCTTGTTGTGGGACCTATACTTGTATCTAAATAATATATATATGGTATTCTAACTAGTGTATTTTGAAGTGGATGCTAACTCACAATGGCACCTCGAAACTACTACCTACTAGCATGCGCAGACCGTAATAACTACAAAGGACAAAAAGGTATCATATTCTATAGCAAAGTCAATATCGTTGACCAAAGGAAGTTCCAAACCTGGAAAAGATTATTTTGCTCCAAAAACAGAGAAGTATTGATCGCTAAATTTCGGCATCGCAGGTTGGTGGCATTCTTCAACCTGAACCACCGATATTCTTGTAGAAGGGAATAGCAATTTTAGGTGGCAAAAATCCTAGTTACGGTCCTGGAAGAAGGTAGCTCTTACGTGATAAGAATATGTGCATCCTTGCAAATTTATGGGTGTATAGGAGCACTAGGATATCGTACGACCATATTCTTTCATATCTACAGGTAGTCTGCTTGGTCCATGCGAAGCTGGTCCATCTTATCAGTGCCATTACGCATTTACTTGTTCTGCTGTACACCCTCGGAGCGGATGGTCAATGCGATCCACACAATAGTATTTTGGCATATCCGATTTTTATATCTGCCGGTACGTAACCATTTCCTTGTGCGACCCCGTACTCACCCGTGCGGCTGCACTAGGTGCCTGGGTGTAAGAAGGGTACCAGAAAACTTTATAAAGGACGTCTTGTCTGCAATGTTTAAATTATGAATTTCATGGAATAATTTGAAAAAAAAAAAACCTAATTTTTGATGGCTTATAAATTGGAATGGCACTTCTAATGTGGCCCACGAAGCTACAGCTGATCAATTTGGGTGGCCCTCGAGCAGAAAGAAGTTTGCCACACTTGTGCTAGAACATAGTGTTTGAGGTCTTTTGAAAATATTGGAAGGTATGAGACCCATCAACTCAACATTTCAGAGATGAAAATATATATATAACATTTTTTTTAGAGTTGCTTTTCCAATTTGTGGCACATGTTCCTTGTAATGTCACTTACAAAAATAAGTTTGAAATAAAAATTACTGGTTTTATTTATTGATTTATGGGATAGCGTTTGTTTTCCGTCTCCACCGCCATGTTTTTTTTTTTCACTTTTCTCAGGAATTTTCTCTCTACCTATACCTCGATATCACTAATGTATTTGACAGTTTTTGAGGAGTTATCCGAGTTTCCTCCTCCCCATGTTTGATGGATTACAGGAAGTTATGCGGCAATCTCGGATACCAAAATCCGTCTTGTTTTTATGACTTTCGGATGAAAACAGCCCCGATAAAATTCCGAAAATTTAAAGATAAGAAAATAGATGTGTGTTTTATATATATATAATATGTGTATTATATATATATTTAAATTTTAGAATTAAAATTAAGATGATTTTTTTAGGCCAAGGGTATGTAATACGTAGCCTATACGTACCTTCCTTCAAGAACTCCATGTTAAAAAGAATAAAATTCAGATCATCACAGGATGATTAAGCAGGCCACTACGCTCATCATGTGTGGATGATGAGAAGATATTCATGGTTAAAGATAAAATCTTGACTTCTTATTCATTTATGCACGTTTTTAAAATCTAATGTACTCAAGTATTCTTCGGAGAGAGAAAAATGGTCACCAGGGAATCTGAAAATTCCAAGCACTCGGTCAAAAATGTGTTTACAGCCCTTGATAGCATAGAACGCCGTGGTTAACCAAAAATTCGTCAGAGCCCATTTCGATACAGTTGGAAAGACAATTCAAGCTCAGATCAAGATAGATCGGTAACTCGGGTCCTAATTACAAACTACCCCCACTCTAGTAACTAATAATTGAAATTCAACATTATCAGCCCGCTAATTAATAGTTTTAAAATTGTTGGGGAAAAACGACACTCGAATACACTTATAACATACCCTGGATGTATAACATACACCGTGGATATAACATACGGTTTTGGAATCCCTGATTTTCGGCCCATTCTCTTCCATGTACTTTTACTTCTGTTATTGCATACCCCCTCTTAAAACATACACTGTAGATATAACATAGGAAAAACCACTCTTTTAACCTATAAAATCATTCGGATATAACATACTAGGAAGAAAAACCTTGACAAAATGAAGCCAAAAAAAGTGACTTATTTGTGTAATAATCATTGTGTGCATTCTCTCCGATGAGATATGTTTTCTTTCCAAGAAAGTCATGGGAATTTCTTTAATAACGAAAGAAAGAACTGTCGAAATAATAACATTTGCTACTGATAGATGGTTGGTTCTGTAATGAATCAGGGTTGAGCGGACGCC